>NC_084614.1:28689502-28749502 GCF_033978795.1 Nerophis ophidion | reverse complement strand
AACAGAAGACATTTTCCCCATACAAATGAATGCTAAATCAATATGTCTGTTCCAATCCTGACACCTAATTATATTAAAACAGTACAAGCCACATTCAATTAAGAATACTTATAGCCTTCCATGCAGAAAACAATGAGAGCGACATATTGTGGTGATCTTATCATACACCAACAAGAGCTAGTCAGAGGCACTTTAATTTGTCTTGATGAAGTGACTCTTTATTAGGGAATAACTGCCAACCATGAACTAAAGCTCAAGCTTGTCATTGCATTGGAGATTGTAGGAAACCAATACTCAAAATTAGCATTGGGCACTGAGGACCGACGGGAACCGGGTCTTACATTACAATTCTCCCGGAGCCGCCCATTGCTGATATTTATTGGCTGCCATCAACTTTTATTAATAGATTGCACCGTACAGTACATATTCCATGCAATTGACCACTAAATGGTAACACCCGAATAAGTTTTTCAAGGTGTTTAAGTCGGGGTCCCCATTAATCAATTCATGTTACAAATGTACACTATCAGCATAATACAGTCACCACACAAGTTAATCATCAGAGCATTTACATAGAATTATTTACATTATCTACAATCCGGCCGTTGGGATTAGGAGGGGGTTGGGGTGGTGGGGTAGGTTTGGTTGATATCAGCACTTCAGTTATCAACAATTATATCATCTGAGAAATGGACATTGAAACAGTGTATGTCTGACTTCGTAGGATATGTACAGCGAACAGTGAACATTGTGAGCTCAGAAAGCATAAGAACAAGTATATACATTTGATTATTTACATTTGATTAATTACAATCCGGGGAGGTTGGATATGGTGGGGGGGTGTTAGTCTAGGGTTGTAATTGCCTCGAGGTTGTCTTCTAGTGCGGTTTTGAAGGAAGAGATGCACTTTCTTTTACACCTGTTGGGAGTGCATTCCATGTTGATGTGGCATAGAAGGAAAATGAGTTAATACCTTTGTCAGATCGGAATCTGGGTTTAACGTGGTTTGTGGAGCTCCCACTGGTGTTGTGGTTATGGTGGTCATTTACATTAAGGAAGTAGTTTGACATGTACTTCGGTATTAGGGAGGTGTAGCAAATTTTATAGACTAGGCTCAGTGCAAGTTGTTTTACTCTGTGCTCGACCCTGAGCCAGCCCACTTTGGAGAAGTGGGTGGGAGTGAAATGTGATCTGGGGTGGAGGTCTAGAAGTAATCTGACTAGCTTGTTCTGGGATGTTTGTAATCTATATTTGAGGGTTTTGGAGGTGCTGGCGTACCAGGAGGTGCAAGCGTAGTCGAAAAAGAGTTGAATGAGAGTTCCCGCTAGAATCTTCATGGTGCTTTTGTTGACCAGAGAGGATATTCTGTTGATAAATCTTGTTCGTTGGTTGACCTTTTTGATTGTTATCACAGGACAAGATTAGCCTCTAGAATGGAACCTAGGTAGGTGATCTCATCTTTCCTGGTGATAACAATGTTACCCACTTTAACAGGGAAATCACTGACTTTCTTAAAGTTGATCTGGGACCTAAATAGGATGGATTCCATTTTACCTAAGTGTATGGATAGCTTTTTGTCAGCAAGCCAGGTGCAAATTCTACAGAGTTCGGCACTAAAGATTTTTTTTCCACCTGTGACTTGCCGGTGCCTGATACTAGCATGGCCGAGTCATCCGCAAACAGGAACAATTCACAGTCGCATGCTGATGGCATGTCATTTACGTATATTAGGAACAGTAAAGGCCCTAATATACTGCCTCGGGGGACTCCAGAGCTGACTGGAGTCAAAACGAAGGTCCTGCAGTCTTGGGTTCAATCCCAGCCTCGGGATCTTTCTGTGTGGAGTTCGCATGTTCTCCCCGTGAATGCGTGGGTTCCCTACGGGTACTCCGGCTTCCTACCACTTCCAAAGACATGCACCTGGGGATAGGTTGATTGGCAACACTAAATTGGCCCTAGTGTGTGAATGTGAGTGTGAATGTTGTCTGTCTATCTGTTTTGGCCCTGCGATGAGGTGGCGACTTGTCTAGGGTGTACCCCGCCTTCCGCCCGATTGTAGCTGAGATAGGCGCCAGCGCCCCCCGATACCCCAAAAGGGAATAAGCGGTAGAAAATGGATGAATGGATGGGTTTTTTAGTGGCAAGGTATCTATCCACTTGTTCATAAACTATTTTTTCCATTACTTTCGAAATGGAACTGAGAATAAAAACAGGTCGGTAGTTACCAGGTTCTGATTTGCTTCCTTTTTAAAAAGGGGAGTTACACTTGCTATCTTGAAATCTTTTGGTACTTGGCCTTGTTTAATTGAGAGGTTTATTATATGTGTGATGATTCGGGCAATAGTGGTGGAATCTGGAGCGGATAATATCAAGGCCGGTGGCCTTGTTTAGGTGGAGCACGCTCAATTTCTTGAGCACATCGTGAGCTGAGACGATTTCTAATTTGAAATTGTTGTTGAATACTCTTAGCTTTCTAACTGTATGTCTGCATACAACGTGTGGAAACCTCTCTTGTGGCAAATAGACTACATTTCTTACACGCAATCACTGGACTGTAGAATGAGGCTTAACATGTTACACACTGACTAAGGTATGACAACATTTTCCTAGAACCCTTAAACAAGCAGGAGCAAGCATGCTAATTGCTAAGCGAACCGCCATACTAGCATTAAACAATACAAGAAATAAGAGTTTAGTAAACTTTAGATAGATTGAAACACACTGCAGCAGAGTGTAAGCAGCTATTAACAGGAAATTAACAGTTAGATTAATGGGAGTCCAGAAGTGGATAATATAACAACAATTGCTGCTGTTAAGCTACCATTACCAGGGATACACAAAAGAGAAAGACAGATCGATCTATAAATCTGTAGTGTTGATACCACAGGTAGTATCAGTATATGATACTAGAGTGATTAGATTATTTTGATTTATTCAGAGTGTTGTCAGTGCTGCCAAGTTCAGAAAACTACAAGAGTGAGACTTTCGTGTCATGATAGGTAGGTAGGTAGGTAGGTAGGTAGGCCTTTATTGTTATTGCAACAAGTACAACGAAACTTTCTTTTCAGCACAAACCTGTTCAAGATTAGACAAGGAAAGGGGAGCGTCCACCCCCGATTTGGCCTGTTTCAACATTGATTCATACTTAAGTCCTCACCTCCAGTAGCTCTCCTGGCACTAACCCTAATGATCGTCTTATTTAACCTGAAACTATAAATGAAAATCATCTATGTTTTCTCTGCTGGCTCATCTCTCTCATCCTCTGCATCCATGTTCTCAATTTGTATCTCTTCTACATCTGCGTTCTCGATGTCCTCAATCCTTTCTGATCTCTCTTGATCTCCCAGTGTTGCCAACTCTTCAGTAAGGACAGTAGATACTGACTGTCGCTAGATTTGTCGCTAGTTGCTTTGGAGAAAGAAAGTCACTAGATTTAACGAGACAGACCACCAAGTTGGCAACACTGCCTTGAGGTGTGTGAAAGAGGGACGCCGTATGTTGTTTCTGGTTGGTTTAAATTGTGTGGTGTCTTCTGTAGTTGGTGAAATGTGGACACAGAATTGATGATTCGCTTGGTCTGTTATATCCATCAACCAATCATAGTTGATTGTTTAGAACTAAATGTGAACATATTATTTTACGTCAAACTTCAAGACGACAGCAATTGCATGCTTTGGGACACAGCCGCACAGGTCCTTGGCAGCAAAAATGGCGTCTGTTTAATTGGCCAAACTCTCTTTATAAATAAATAAATGATAAATGGGTTGTACTTGTATAGCGCTTTTCTAATCAGCACCCATCAGTAGCAAGGGTGAAGTGTCTTGCTCAGGACACAACGGACCTAACGAGGTTGGTACTAGGTGGGGATTGAACCAGGGACCCTCGGGTTGTGCAGGGCCACTCTTCCACTGCGCCACGCCGCCCTTTAGTCATGCCGTTTGATATTGTCATTACTGTCACAAGTGATGGAAGAGTGCATTGCAACTAAGTACCACTGCGGCCCATACAGACCACAGTTTCGAAACAGATATTTTTGGGCGGCACTCTAGGAGGCGCTGGCAGCCCTATGGTTAAGAAACACTGCTGTCGATGACAAAACTACTACTACAGGGAAAGGTAATAAACAGCGAGTGCTAACAATTACATATAACTTTAACAACTATTTACACAAGTGCTACAGGGCATGCAAAGAAACAGGAAGCACTTCCAGCAATATAAACAAGACTGAGTCACTGTTTCTTTCTCTAGGCACATGAATCAGCAGGGTGAAACAGACTCATTGTTTAGGTGCAACTAGGTACATTAACCAAGATGGTATTCAAAAAACAGGGCAAACTTTTAGCGAAAACTTTCTTTGAAAACTGCATCATACTGAAGAGTCAAAAGCATCACATATTTTTAAGTATGACATGACCAGAGATGAAATACTAACCTGTTTATTAAGCAAATGAGGATAGAGAAGAGTTCGGAGTACAACCCAGACGCCATGGCTTCCAAACACTCCATGGCCGAAGTTTTGGATCCTGAAAAGCGGCCACCAGAACAACCTATCATCAATCAACATGATCCAATGAGCTGAATCATGAGAAGTAAAAACATTTTCAGCAGTAGATGCTGGATACGGGTGCAACATTTGCATGGAAATGGATGTATGATAGCAACATACTTGAGGATTCAAATTGTTTTTGAAATTATCTTGGTGAAGCGGCATCATTTAGGCTCCCGATTTGGTTGAAGCAAAGATGTGTGCTCATGTCAGTGCAAAGTAGCAATTGCCACCTGTTAAGTTCTTTTAACTGGCTCCACTATCTCATAAAATGGTTAGTTTTAAGATACCCAGGGGATATTTGCAAGTGTGGTAAAGCATTTAAGACCGTGAGGTAATACTATAATGGGACGGTGAAGCAGAGGTCAATTCCGATCTGCCTTGTATTCTTGTCTCCTTCAAAGTTCCACTGTCATGGTGGTAAGGGGATGCACACATGTGGAAAATCAATGTGAGGCAATTATGATTTCAAGGACAATGAAGGAAGAGAGGATCCAAAATTGTCTGTCCCCACATAAGAGTGTGTACTTATCTGTCAATACACATTGTTAAGCTGCGGTATTCATTACGAAGATAAGAATTACTTGCTACGCCACTATGCAATTTCCCCCAGGTAACGAACGGAGGCGTGTTCTGGTGTGGAATAGAGAATGAGTGCGACAATAAGAGGATGGCGGGGGTACCTGTGACGGCTGTGCCATTTTCGTCTGAAGCCTGGCGAATGCTGCTGGCTCTGGGCAGGGTGCCCTTGGCCTCGTGCTTGAAGATGGAGGAGGAGAGCTCCTCCAGGGTGCAGCCCAGCAGGTAGGCAGCCTTCTGGGCCCACTCATGACGTGCAAATTGTTTCCTGCCAGCTGAGAAGCATGCATGAAGACCTTCATTAGCCCTTCTGCCAACAACCCGTTTGCACATTGCTGGCCTTGTGCTTTTGTGATAATTCGGTCTCTGACACTACAGATGATGTCTCTAATGTCTGCAGACAAAGAGGTTGACACAGCTGGGGAGAACATGCTTTGAAATGCACAAAACGCTAATAAATACTTCACACTAAATGTGACGATTCTATAAAGGGAACCCCAAGGGTTCAGAAAGAAATGACCTCATATAACGTAAGCCACCTTTTCATTTATAAATGTGATCTTTTATTTATTTGTAGGCATATCAGACCATTGATGTGTCAAGGCTGCATTGTAATAATGTAGATAGTTGCATATATAGATTCAGTAGTCCCTCAATTTAAGAATGTGCTTCGAGATAAAAGCTTTTCTCTCGACAAAAATGGGAGTTATAAGGATCCCTGCATTTAGTTGGTGGAGCAAATGTCACAGTGAACCCCATAATATCTGCCCATAACAATCTGTTCTTACTCAGCATTAGCTTATAGCTAGAGATAGACATAACTTTGTTTTTCCAACCTTTGGAAAAGAGAAAGAGTGTGAAGGGCAGTGCTGAGAAGATGACATTGATTAAATTAAAGAAAAAAATCTTCAAAAACATGACCCAAGTGCACCATCAACTTTGCAAAGCAATTTGAGTGCATCACTTTTACCCTGCAGCATACTGAAGCAGAATGAATCTAACACCAACCAAAAATGTTACAATATGTAAACGGATAACATTTATCCATGAAAATATGGAAAAACAGCTGGAATGAGATACCATAAAAGTCCACTCTCCAAAGTAAATTATTAGTAGTACATTATATTGTGTTAATTTGTATACAATATTTATTTTCTAAAATGTTGTTTTTCCTTTTAAAAGGCATGTTACATGTTAAATGTGTGCCATTTTGAGAAAGACCAAGCACAAATCAAATTGATTAGATGTGGATTTGAGATACAAGTGTTTTAAGATAAAGGGGAACTGAACTTTTTTTTTAGGAATTTTGCCAATCTCTGACAATACTTATGAGACACAAGAAAACAAACGTTTTTTTTGTTTTTTGTTTTTTTGCTTTCCTAACATGTAAAAATCGGCTCATTCTAGTAGGCTTGCAATGCAGCTAATGAGAGCAATTCATTCTACCTCTAAATCCCTTTAAAAATGCATCCAAAAACTGCCAACAATACTTAATTTACTAACTAGTAACCTGTATAATAACCAAGTTGAGCAACATTGTTATTGTAAGAGCGAACACTAGGTAACTGTTTTTCTAGCGTACTAACACATCGGCGTGCTACAGTATTAGCTGTGAGCTAGCTACAGCGAGAGATAAGCTAGTTTCTACGTCAGCACCCGAATCGCGTGTGAGTTTGCGTTTTTAATACACAACACAATACGATAGGACACCAATCTGTACTGACTGAAAAACATGAACAATCATATTAGAGTATCTGTAAATTATTAGCCCACATTTCATGCTTTGTTTGTAAACAGCTAGCTTGAGAGTATTATGTGCTGCGTGTATCATGATCAATATTATAGTGGATCACTCGATAGACGGTTGTGCATTTGGTCCAGCTGGCCGGGGACATTTTTTACAGTTGGCGTAGCTTAGCTTCTAGCTTCACACATTTACAGTATCAAAGTCACGCCGACCTCACTCTCTCGGCTTACGACTGTTCCAACATTTTACTCTCTCTTCATGCTCACTTCTATAAGCAGCAGTTCATCCTACATCTAATCAATTTAAAAAAGACAAGGTTTTTAATCCTCATGTGTGCAAAAATAATCATCATCATTGTCAATTACCAAGTCTGCCATAATTAGAACACTGCCGTTTGTTTGCAGAAGTACAAACACACATTTGTTACCGGAAGTGCGCTGCTATGGAAACGGAAATAAATGTGCTGAGGAAATTAATTTCGGCTATGTTTAAAATGACCAAAATACATTAAACGTTGTACAAAACGTGTCTTTTACTAAGTTATACACAGATTGCAGTGTGTTTATAAAACATTGATGGAGGGTTTTGAAGTTGTTTTAAAGGACTTTGAAAGCTACAAGCGTGAGTACCGTTAGCCACATCTTCCAAACGTTTTTTTTTTATCATCTTTAAAATAAAATAAAAATAAAGAAATGTGTGTCCTTGTTTCTCATTATGATTGTGAATGATAGGCAACATTTAAAAAAAAAATGCAGTTCCCCTTTAGGAGCTCCCTTACAGAAACGTAAATTTAGCTACGACTATAGACAGATTGATCGAAAGATAGCTAATCATTATACTGAACACCAATAAAGACGGATACATGTAGTACATGTATCTCCTACCTAGCGCTAAATTGGCATTTCAATATGGTTTTCCGAGCTAGTAAAGCTTTCCTGACAAAACTAAAACATCAATTTATGTACACCCCACTTTTTGTATGATTCGTTTTCATTCAAAATTTGTGCCAAAAGTTTGCCCAGCTTCTCGTGTGCAGTCTGTTATCGTAGGTACCAAAAACTGCATGTACCAAACTAATCCATCTGCCCGCGCATCACTCCGCTTAAGCAAGTGCCCAACTGAACTATTCATATGTTGGTGACTCAGTCTCATTGTGTGTTGTAGTATTTCTTGCTGTGGGGTTGTGGAGTCAAGACAGTGTGACAGTGTGACATGTTGTGCTGTAAAATGCCATCTTAAGCATCCATGCAATTAAATTGGTTATACTTTATCGCTTTTCTACCTTCAAGGTACTCAAAGCGCTTTGACACTATTTCCACATTCACCCATGCACACACACATTCACACGCTGATGGCGGGAGCTGCCATGCAAGGCCCTTACCACGACCCATCAGGAGCAAGGGTAAAGTGTCTTGCTCAAGGACACAACGGACGCGACGAGGTTGGTAGAAGGTGGGGATTGAAGCAGGAACCCTCAGGTTGCTGTCACTGCCACTCTCCCTACTGTGCCTTGCCGTCCTAAATTGTATCAGTGGATGTAAATAAAGCCGTGTGAGCACACATTCTTTGTCTCGGATATATCCCGAGTGCTAAAGAAGGTAAGAAACACTCTTAGCAAAGTACAAAGTTGGCGTCCATGTGGCTCTTCCTTACCCGTCCTCCTTGCTATGTTCGCTAACAAGAGTCTTCAATAAAGGGTAAAGTGGTGTTAAATGTTCCATAATCGATTTATATGTATTTCACATTGTATCTGCATGTAAAACTATAAATATTATGTATTTGCCTGCATCTGACCTTTTGGAACAGATTACTGACAAAAATCGAGGTAGCACTGTATACTGTAGACCAGGAATATTCAACTTAATTGTTTTAGGGGCCACATTTCCAGAAAGCTAAATACCGGGGACCAAGTTTCCCTCAAATTTTTCATATATTTGAGCAAACACCAAAACTCCTTGAGCATTCAGTGGCGCACATGTGAGCGACGGCAGACGTGCTCACTGTTATCCACTCATCATTTTATACGATTTTGTGCGCGGCCTAGATTTGCCGTGAGCAGTGTGCAATTGCACAGGCACGTACCTTAGAGGGAACGTTGGCGGGGACGGACTTCTCCCTTCACAGTTAGACTTTTTTTGTATATTTCGGAGAACCAACTACCTCTACAGTAGACATTTGATTATTTTTCTATTTATTTTATTAAAGTTACAGGACCACTTTGAGGACCTTCTGCAAAAAAGTTGGTCGAAGATCCTCTCCAAGACAGCGCAGGGGACTTTAAAAATGTGCTGCTAAATGTGAGTTTTAATAAGTTTTTTAAACTGAACTCACAGGCCACCAGTTGAATATCCCAAAGGATGAAAAAGGGAGGATCTAAAATGGAACCTTGAGGAACACCTCTAGTATAACTAAAGAAGTTGAATACATGACTACTGACTGCATCTGAAGTAAAGAAGCTACAGCAACACAAATGTAACTGCTGAAAAGGAGATGATTTAAAGGTGAACGCCTTAGTAATTTAAATCACAAGTTTGCACTTTTGTATTCTATGTCTGCTAGCGAGGTTAAAATGTCAATGCAAGGATCTGCCAATATGTTAACAGTGGTCAAAGTTCCTCTATACAACAGGAGCACCCCAGTGTTATTAGGAATTTGCTGCAAAAATGTTTGTCCCCCAAGTTTTGAACTGAACTCAAGGGCTCGAACTCGTGTCATTCCTAGCTTTAAACAACATTAAGAAATATGTGCTTCATAATGTTTAAGAAGTGTACATATAATTCCAAAAAACACCTGGGATATCACATTTTAAAATCAGTATAAACTGTACTTTAGGAAATAGTGTCTTTTATTATATTACTTTACTTTGCTTTTAAAATGTCCAAAATAAACTACTAGTACAATTATATGAGGTAGACGTGTGTGGGCATTGAGGGTTCCCTTTAAAAGGGAGACTAGAAAAGTGATGCAGATATCTGTGCAAACATCAGTTTTAATGGGCTAAGAATTGGTATCTTCTAAGACTTATGAGACAGACTGGAAAAATTCCCACAGTGCACAGCAGTGGCGGTAGTAGTTTTTCATCCAGCCAGCAGATCCCCTGCAGGGCCGGTAATAAGCAGGAGGGTCGTACAGACATGAAAAGACATATCTGTAAATTCTAAATATTCCATATTTGCTTTGATGAGTGTTTTCTGCCCCAATTATTTTTAATCTGGGTAAATATCAAGGTGGAGTAATCTAACTTGGAAGAAATACAAAATTTTACTAAACAAAAACCAAGCACTGCAGTAACGACTATTTATTAATAGTTCATTTGATCATTCTCCCTTGAATTAGTTTTAACAGATTAGAGATCATTGCTGCCCCCCTGTGCTACAAGGCTGAATAGCAGATCTAACATTAAAAAAAGAGGATCATTATTTATATTTATCTAAAGAATTTGGAGTAATAGTTTATATGAAATACATTACTTTTCTCATAAAAGAACAAAATATTAAATAACAAATCAGCTCTTATCTTTTGAAAGTATATTGTTTTCCTGTGACTATCATATATACTGTATTAACACGTACTGTGGTTTTATCAGAACAAGACTTGTTTCACCAATGATTCAACACCAAATGTAATTCTTATTTTAAAAAATCAATAACCTTTCAAAATTCAATATTAACAGAACATATTTTATACAACTTTTTTAATTATGATTCACAGCTAAGCAATCTAAATAAAACCATTGTTCATTGAGATGGACTTGTATTACTTTAAAGCAAAAAGATAATTATATTTCTTTAGGTTTCACCACAAAAGTAGGTTCAAAAGTAGACCCCTAAACCTGAGTGCTTCTCCTGACATGCATTTTTTTAACAAGATTAGAAGTTAAGACACTGGGGCGGCATGGCGTAGTGGGTAGAGTGGCCGTGTCAGAAACCTGAGGGTTGCAGGTTCCCTCCCCGCCTCTGGACAACCAAATCGCTGCCATTGTGTCCTTGGGCAGTGTGCCACTCACACTGGTGAATGAATGATGAATGACAGATGGTGGTCGGAGGGGCCGTAGGCGCAAACTGGCAGCCATGCTTTCGTCAGTCTACCCCAGGGCAGCTGTGGCTATGAAAGTAGCTTACCACCAACAGGTGTGAATGAATGATGGGTTCTCATTTCTCTGTGAAGGGCTTTGAGTGTCTGGAAAAGCACTATATAAATCTAATGCATTATTATTATTGTTATTACTGTAGCTTATAATGCTGGAAAACTGCAAATATTTATAAAACTGAATTTATTATTTGACAAAGATCTTATATACAATATATAATTATCAAATTATGTGGTCTGGTTTGTACTAATAAGAGGGAATGAAATCACGTTCGACTTCAAACAAATTTACCTTTCGTAGCCCCTGAAGCTCCTAAATGGTAGCAAGCCGACAGGACGAGCCAAAAAGCTCTCTGTTCATCATTGCTGATCCCCAAAACTTTCATGGCGGCTTGCAGTTTGGAAAACTGCTGGGATGCCCGCTGCTTATCCTCCACCTGATGGACATAAAGTATTTTACAAATATGCATCATTTAAAAAAATGAGTAATCAATACAAATAAATAGATAAATAATATAGTGTGCATATGTGACGTTAATAACAATCAATAATAACAAAGATGATGTTATTTAATTGATAAATTATCAACAATAAGTTATTGTTTATTCTATATCCACAAATTACTTACAAATTGTGTGATTAAGTCAAACTTTTCACTGTAATATTGAAAAATCTTTCCACAAAAATTTTAATCTATTGTTGATCACTTTTAAAATGTTCTATTTAATCAATAGTCCAATTATTTGGTTACTCTATTGTATGCATATTTTGAACATAATTATTACAGATTTCCCTAATAAAACTTTTGCACTTTCGATTCTGGTTTTGGCGCCTCGAGCAATGGTCGACACCAATATTAGCATACATCATACATGTTTAAATATTTTGTAGAGCGGCATATTAGAAAAGAGCTAATCTTTTTAAACTACTTTGAGAACAATGATTTGTATGAAAAACACTAACCTGTCTATTATTAAATGTCTGGAATGGACTTATGCTGTGTTTTATTTGAAGTGCAGTGGTAAATGTTTTTTTCAAACCCTAGTGGCCACAATAATTCATTGAGATAAACTCATGAGGCAGGAAGGTGAATGATACGGACACATTTCTTACTAAATACTGTCTAATACACTATGACACTATGACATTTACGCAATAATACCATTTGAGGTTTATTTATAATGGCAAATTTGTTTTAGACTGTATTACTGTTCAATTAAGGACACTTATTACTTGGGCTGTAAATCTTTGGGCACCACACGATACGATTTGATTTGATTCTGGGGGGTAACGATTCGCATCAAATTCGATTCTCGATTTAAATCTATACTTTTTTGATAGAATTGAATGCCAGTTATATGATTAACTATATTCCTTCATAAAATAAATAGCTCTAATCAATGTCTATATTACTTAAAATAAAAGTGGTTTTGTTTAATAAAATGCTTCCCAAACATTTAATAAAGTTAAATACAAATAAGGCAACAAGAGAAGTATCCAACATTTATTTTCTAAAGTATATTTGTATAGAAAATATGGGCATCTTCCTCAATATGATTTGCCTGAGTGGCTGGACAGGACAGATAAACATTTTTTTTTAATTAAAAAATTAATATCTTGAATCGATTTAGAATCGTTAAAAAAAAGTATCGCGATTAATCTGAAAAACAAGTAGTTTTTTTTACATCCCTACTTATTACAAGTCTAGCTATTGTGTGCTTGGCTATTGTGTGGTTGCTAACTCCTAGTAGCCTGTAGCCTACCATATTTATTTTTTGTTAATTACTTCACTAAAATACAACAAAAGACCAACCATGTGTACTTACATATAAGTATTGGAGGATATTTAGATGTTAAATTGTTGTTTGTATCGGAGCTTGTATGACAGATTTTAGATGCAAGCCAATATGATCCAATACTTGCTTGTTGCTAATATCATAACACTACCTATGTATCCCCTTTCTTTTACTTACCCTTCCCCTTAACGTAAGCAATTGAAATATCGCAAATCGGCTTCTTCCTACTCCTTTTTAGACATGTTGCAAATTCAACCATTGCATCTTGTTAAACACGTCAAAAACTATTAAACTATACATACAAGCGGTAGGAAATAGACGGATGGATGGATACCAAGCAGCATGCCTATTACTGGTAAAATATATTTCAGATACTGAAGGTGTATCAAGTAGCCCAATATTTACCTTAGTCAGAGGCATGATCTTGAATGCATTGTTTTCAGCAAAGTGGTTGAGGTGTAGCTCAGTTCTAATGAAGAAATACAAAACAACAAAGATTTTAGTTTTTTTCACATAAATAAAATACATTCGAAAGCCAGTTTAACATCTAATCATCATCAAAAGTGTGTCTTTTGTAAAGATAATTCACAAGGAATCAAAATGTAGGAAAGTTATATATAAATATCAGTGTCAACAACAGCATTAACATCTTAGCAAAGGCAGACTTTTGGATACAGATCTTGTATTATCTTGTCATCACCTAATGCTGTGGCCATTGAGTGTACTGTATATAAACATAATGAAAAGACTTGAGGTGCACTGTGCATTCAATTGTTCTGTCAGTAGTTATCCAGACCTGAGAGTGCTGTCGGCTCCAGCCATTAGGTAGTAAAACACATGAAAAGTGGACTCGCCCTCTGGTCTTTTTGTCACTCTCATCTTCTCCAGAAACATTGTCTGCAAGGACACAGCACATGTAGCATTACAAAAATCACAGTGACATTTAGGGATATCCATATATTGCCTGAAATCTATATTGGGATATATAACGCAGCCTCTTGTGATAACTATATGTATTGCAATATATTTTTTGGCGTATAAATGATAATGGAACCATTTCAAAACAGGTTACAAAGGCTGCTAATTTGCCCGTGGACATATTACTGTAACAGATTGCGTCATTTCCAGTAGTAATATTTTCTCAAAACTATTATTAAGCTTCTTGTGTTGTAACATGGTTCTATTTACACTTCTGTTAAAATGTAAGAAATCACTTATTCTTCTTTTGTAAAATATATAGTAAAGTCATTAGTGCAAAATAACAAAAACTAAAAACTACTATTGTTTTTTTTTTCTGAGTTTGTAAACAATGACAAAAAGGATTTTGTCAAACTAAAAAATATCGATCTAATGACTGTAGTATCGACCACATACTGACACTAAACTTGGTATCGTTACTGTTGATATTTGTATCAGCCCAACACCTGTTTACATCTAAGAGCTCTAGTTTTGTTGAGTAGTGTAGCATGTTTATCTAGTCCTTGTCCTCTAGTCCTGCAGTGTTAATGACACTTGGAAGAAACAGGTTATTTTCTGCTTGGAAGCGAGGACATTAACAGCCAGTATATACGCTTTATTGCATTGTTCGCTTGTTGCCGTCAAATTTAAATGACGCAGCTAAAATGTGTCATCAACATGCATTATTACAATATGACAAAGTATTGAAATCTCTATCGTCACCCAAATGTTTATCATTTTTATGGTATTTTGTCTACTTAGTGAGACTGAATTGTGAAATAAATATAAAAAAATACCTGAATAGAAGCTGAGGTCACCAGGCCTGACTGGTCAAAATCCAAAGAAACAATATGCGAAAAGCGACTAGCATTATCATTCAAAGAGGTCGAAGTGTTCCCAAACGCCTCTAAAACCGTGTGCACCGCCTGCCACTTCTCCACTGCGGACAATAAGAGTGAGGTCACGAACAATGTGGCATGTTTCATTTGGAGTCTGGTTCCCTTCCAGCTTACTTGAAAAGGTTTTGTTGGTGCTGCCAGCAATGGTGACAAGGTATTGGATGATGTGTTGGCAGTTTGTAGTCTTGCCACTGCCACTCTTGCCCAGTAGGACAATGGACTGGTCCTGGCGAGTGGTCAGGAGGTTCCGATAAGCAGACTGAGCCATGCTGTAAATATGGGGGGCGGTGTCCTCTCTTCTGCAGCCTTTAAACATTTGCATCACCTGCGACAAAGACACAGAAATAAAGGATCTATCGATAGTAGGGCTGTATCAATATGAAAATGCCATGTCATGGTTATCGTGACCAACATGATTACGGTTATCATTATTAGCGCGGTACTGTTAAATGTGCTTAAACGGGAACTCGCCTTTTTTTTTTTTTCTTATCGTTCACAACCATTATGAAAGATATGACAATGAATGTTTTTTGTTTTTTTAATGCATTCGAAATATTGAATAAATACTATTAAAAGTTTGCTTACAATGGAGCCTATGGGAGCCTTTCAATTCTGTCTTTAAAGCCCGTAAAAAACATCCAAACACCTCCATTAGGGTTTTATATACATGACGTAAGTATATATGTAATGTAGTAACGGGCACATTTGTAATAACATTTCATATTTACGTATTTTGATCATTATAAACACACGCGGCGCATTATTTTCAAAAACGCATCACAACGTTTGCGTCACTGATTTCTGCCCACTGCACACTTTACGAGAACCAACAAACATAATACAACATCACTTACTGTACAATGTCTGCTCTCATTAGGATGCCGACTGCTGGGATGTTCATAAATTGCCATTTAGATTAACAATGTCTCATAATTTTTTGTAACTTAACGCCAAAAAAATGGAAATGCTGATTATCGGTCCTGCTAGACACCGACCTCTATTTAATAATACAACTTTAACATTTGACAACCAAATAATAAAACAAGGTGACTCGGTAAAAAATCTGGGTATTATCTTCGACCCAACTCTCTCCTTTGAGTCACACATTAAAAGCGTTATTAAAACGGCCTTCTTTCATCTCCGTAATATCGCTAAAATTCGGTCCATTTTGTCCACTAAAGACGCCGAGATCATTATCCATGCGTTTGTTACGTCTCGTCTCGATTACTGTAACGTATTATTTTCGGTTCTCCCCATGTCTAGCATTAAAAGATTACAGTTGGTACAAAATGCGGCTGCTAGACTTTTGACAAGAACAAGAAAGTTTGATCATATTACGCCTGTACTGGCTCACCTGCACTGGCTTCCTGTGCACTTAAAATGTGACTTTAAGGTTGTACTACTTACGTATAAAATACTACACGGTCTAGCTCCATCCTATCTTACCGATTGTATTGTACCATATGTCCCGGCAAGAAATCTGCGTTCAAAAGACTCCGGGTTATTAGTGATTCCTAAAGCCCAAAAAAAGTCTGCGGGCTATCGAGCGTTTTCCGTTCGGGCTCCAGTACTCTGGAATGCCCTCCCAGTAACAGTTCGAGATGCTACCTCAGTAGAAGCATTTAAGTCTCACCTTAAAACTCATCTGTATACTCTAGCCTTTAAATAGACCTCCTTTTTAGACCAGTTGATCTGCCGCTTCTTTTCTGTTTTCTCCTATGTCCCCCCCTCCCTTGTGGAGGGGATCCGGTCCGATGACCATGGATGAAGTACTGGCTGTCCAGAGTCGAGACCCAGGATGGACCGCTCGCCTGTGTATCGGTTGGGGACATCTCTACGCTGCTGATCCGCGTCCGCTTGGGATGGTTTCCTGTGGACGGGACTCTCGCTGCTGTCTTGGATCCGCTTTGAACTGAACTCTCGCGGCTGTGTTGGAGCCACTATGGATTGAACTTTCACAGTATCATGTTAGACCCGCTCGACATCCATTGCTTTCGGTCCCCTAGAGGGGGGGGAGGGGTTGCCCATATCTGAGGTCCTCTCCAAGGTTTCTCATAGTCAGCTTTGTCACTGGCGTCCCACTGGATGTGAATTCTCCCTGCCCACTGGGTGTGAGTTTTCCTTGCCCTTATGTGGGTTCTTCCGAGGATGTTGTAGTCGTAATGGTTTGTACAGTCCTTTGAGACATTTGTGATTTAGGGCTATATAAATAAACATTGATTGATTGATTGATAATCTTAGCAAAAAAACAGGGTGGGGACCAAGCTCTTTTTGTATCGTTCTCGCCAGTTCCAGGACCTAAATAGCTGTCAAAGTGTTCCAATATTTCGGATTAATTCTCAGCCATCTACCTTCCAGATGAGATGAATGATTTATGATCTACAATAAAATTCCAAGAGCAGGAAAGCAAGGAAACAGCAGACCACTCGATGATGTAAACTTAGGCGCACATGGTAGTAGTCATAAAATGTAAATTGAGTACTGTTGGTACTTTTGAATGGTTATATCAGACTTTATGAGAGCAATAAAAGACCGGCTGTAAGCAGACTTTTATTTACCTTTAATTAATATTTAGAATGCATTAACAACTCCATCTGTCATCATGTATTTTATAATGATTGTGAGGTAGTGTGTGTGTGACAATCATTGGTAATTTTACTTTGACTTTTAACGAAAGGCAAAATTCTAAAAACTGTGCAGTACCCCTTTAATGAGCACACACTGAACTCTTTTGACCAAATTATTAGTTCAATACATATACACATGGTTAGAAAACCCACTATTTTGCATGTATTCGGTTTCTTATGCCTCACAGATAGTGTTTTAGTATTATTATATTATCTGTTTTAAGAGCTAAGCTTCTATTGTTTTAAATATTGGTTTGTACTGTAGCAGTTTGGTAAGATTTATTTAAATAAAAAGTGCGTAACATTTGTACATTTTATTATTAATACTTATTATTTCTGGCGGTCGGTGTGTCGGTCAACTGTGGTCAACAGTCCATGAGCACCTTCGGAAAGACACCTTAGTCTAGTATTCCTCTGACTAGAGCAATCTGGTCCAAAACAGCCCAGCTTGTAGGTTCAAATGTACACATTTAAATAGCTTAGTTGCTCAGACAGCAATGTGTTTGTATAAGTTTAAATCAGGCTTTGCTATTTCTTAATGGGAAGAGGCGTTAATTTATTTTATTTTAATGTTAAGCATTTAAGTTAGCGAGCAGGTGCCAATCAGTTTGTGAGTTCATCAAAGAGCAGTTATCAATCACAGTTTTTCAATAATTTTAACTTGAAATGATAACACTGACCCTCGGGAGTTTTACCGCAGTTAATATTAATACCGTTTATCCTTACATCCCTAGTTGATAGCTAAACCATAAAGCAAATGCAGGATCCCTCGATTGTCTGGATTGCTTCACACAGAGTTGACCACGGACGCTAAACACAGACACAAAAATCGTAACACGGCCAGAAAGATGTTCTGATTACGCGCACACAGATTGAGAAACACGTTTGCTACAATAATGTTTACAAACCCCGGCCGAGTCATACCAAAGACTATAAAAATGGTACCCATTACCTCCCTGTTTGGCACTCAGCATCAGGGGTTGGAATTGGGGGTTAAATCACCAAAAATTATTCCCGGGCGCGGCCACTGCTGCTGCTCACTGCTCCCCTTACCTCCCAGCGGGTGATCAAGGGTGATGGGTCAAATGTAGAGAATAATTTTGCCACACCTAGTGTGTGTGTGACAATCAATGGTACTTTAACTTTAACTTAATACATAGCTTTTATTTTTTATTTAAGTCATTTTATAAAATACAGGTCCATGACGGGGAACGTGTATTTCCAAATAATCTTCGTAAAAAATTTGAGCAGGTCAGTTTGTTAAAAACTCTTCTATTTTTCGATTTTTTTCCAACCTGGCTGAGTGAGTGGTATTATTGCAAAGCTGAAACTGAAGGTCACCGACTGCTGAAAACATTAAAAAAAACATAAAAGCCACCCACACTCTGATGAATCAATAAGGGCACATAACCAAAGCCTTTCTAGTATTAAATAAAGTGCAAAACAGTGTGCCTGAACCTTCATTGTAAAGGTTTCATGGCCCACAGCTGCATGCAATCCTTATATCGCTCAGCACTATGCCAAGTGTCAAATGGAGTGTCATTACTGATCTAAACACATATACTAACTAATGACTGGTACTCCATTACTGACGTTGTATAAGAATAATATGTGGACCTAGAGCTTGTTAATGATCACCAAATGTAAGAAAGATCCATCATTTGTGTGCTCCACTTTTAAGAAAAGAGGCACTCAATCGGTCGGTTTTATGAAGTCATGAACAAAAGCCCATCTTTTCCGTGGAGATGATGCCATCTCTTAACCGCCCCTAGTTAAATAAGCCTACACACTGTGCATGCCCACCACGTCGTTGAAGACATATTTTTAAGAAACGGGCTTCACTGTATGTCTTAAAAAGAAGCTTTTGCTTCAAGCTTTGAGTTCTTGAGAAAACTCCTCCCCAAACTGTTTTCCAGGGTTCACAAGCACCCTGATATCCCCCTTTACCCTAAAGCAGTGGTTCTCAAATGGGGGTACCCATAGCTTTGGGGGTACCTGAAAGTATACCAAGGGGTAAGTGAGATTTTTTTTAAATATTCTAAAAATAGCAACAATTCAAAAATCCTTTATAAATATATCTATATAATAATACTTCAACAAAATATGAATGTAAGTTCATAAACTGTGAAAAAAAATACAACAATGCAAAATTCAGTGTTGACAGCTAGATTTTTTGTGGAATGTTCCATAAATATTAATGTTAAAGATTTATTTTTTGTGGAGAAATGTTTAGAATTAAGTTCATGAATCCAGATGGATCTCTATTACAATCCCCAAAGAGGGCACTTTAAGTTGATGATTACTTCTACGTGTAGAAATATGTATTTATAATTGAATCACTTGTTTATTTTTCAACCAGTTTTTAATTATTTTTATATCTTTTTTTCCAAATAGTTCAAGAAAGACCACTACAAATGAGCAATATTTTGCACTGTTATACAATTTAATACATCAGAAACTGATGACATAGTGCTGTATTTTACTTCTTTTTCTCTTTTTTTCAACCAAAAATGCTTTACTCTGATTAGGGGTTACTTGAATTAAAAAAATGTTCAAGGGGGCACATCACTGAAAAAAGGTTGAGAACCACTGCCCTAAAGGGTATGGGGTGGGGGGTGTCGGGGTGGCGTGGCTCGGTTGGTAAAGTGGCCGTGCCAGCAACTTCTGTGTTCCAGATTCGATCCCCGCTTCCGCCGTCACTGCTGTTGTGTCCTTGGGCAACACACGTTACCCACCTGCTCCCAGTGCCACCCACACTGCTTTAAATGTAACTTTAAAAATGTGTCTCACTATGTAAAGCGCTATATAAATATAAATATAATTTACTTCACTGAACACCTGCCCCTCAGAATGTCTTTGCACATGCCTGGTTTCTCATATATTTAGCAGCTACCCTGTTTCAAGAGGGTGCTGGGTAATTTTTTACTGTCGTGTTATTTTTGATTTGACATTTATCTCCATAAATGAAAGAGGTATATCCAAAGAGCTTTGAGCGAGTCCACCATTTTATTTAGTTGTAGTCCAAAGTTGCAGTCAAAAATGTCCTTCTTTTTCTCTATCCTCTTGATGTGGGGAAGACTGGCTCATACATGCACATGCATGCTAAAATCCTACGCAGTTGACATTTCTAATAAAATGTACTGTATAGTTCTAACTTATATCCGTCAGTAGGCACAGTATGGAAGTGCTATCTATGAATCAATCAATCAATAAATCGTTTATTTATATAGCCCTAAATCACAAGTGTCTCAAAGGGGTGCTAAAATCTACAACATGGCTGACGGGGTGGTAACGCAGTCGAAGGAGGCTTAGTCCAAATAAGGGCTTTGGTATGTAAATAAGACTGCACATAAAACGGCACTTTCTGAAGAGACAATCAAAAAATGGCTTGAAGATGGTCTGTAAAACAAAATCTATGCAAAATGTTGACCATAGTATTACCACTAAACACAGGGGATTCATATGACCCCATTTGTCACGGCATACCTGACACATGAAACGTGACGAATTGTAGGGGGTGCACTATCCACTTTAGCTGCCAGACGGTAGTAGAGTGTTGAATATCTGAAAATGTGTTTTGTGGCAGCTACAATCAGGCGGAAGGCAGGGTACACCCTGCACAAGTCGCCACCGCATCGCAGGGATTGTAACTGAGATAGGCACCAGCGCCACCCGCGACCCCAAAGGGAATAAGCGGTAGAAAATGGATGGATGTTTGTAGCAATTCCAACTTTGACCACGGCATCAGTTGCTTTGTAGAGTGGTGCTTTCCAACCCTTTTCAGCAGACTGGATTGCAAAATTATTAAGCCCCCACCTTCCTCTCACACGAGAGCTACCCAGGAATTTGGCCATATTAATCCCTTCCCTACAGTACATATAATGTAGACCACAAGAACGGTTTTAAATGTAGAAAAAACATTTTGATTAGGACCCTTTAAGGTGTCCCAAAATGTTCGTCCATATTGTGCGGGGTCCCACCTAAACTGTTTGGGTTCAAATTAGATATATTCCCCTGGACCCCAAAAAAATCAAAAAGCCAATAAACGGCGTGCCTGGTTAACAGTCAGTAATACAACTTACATATTTTCAATCAGCAACCAAATAAAAAGTGACTAGAGACTTATGTTCAGTCTTGAACTTTGGGAAACCCTGATGAACACTGGCAATTCTTACCTTCTCAGAGTACATGGAAGGGGCACTAATGGGGTTAATGACCACCATGTTGGGACCGGCGTGGGTGTGCACCAGGTTACCGCCATAGCGCTGCCGGAGTGAATGGATCACACTGGACTCGTTTAAGTACTGAAGAGAGGCCAGGTCCTCCACTCGCTCAAACAACGGAGGGTTTGCCTGAAGTTCAAAGTAACATGAGGTTTCATCTGCCGTCCTTCCTGACTGATGTGTTTAAGAGCTGAAGGGATGATGTATTACCTTCTCAACATCATCTTCATCCACATCCAATAAAGATCCATCACTCTCCAGGCGGATTTTCACCTTCCCCTCCGGCAGACTGCCTGCTTCTGTCTTCAGGAGAGTTGCTGCACGACAACAATGGGAATTTATCTTCATTGCTGTATTTACTTGTATGGAAGTTGTATTTGTGAAATAGGTTTAATAAGCAAAACAGTTGACTAACCCATGGAAAATCCATTCTTGTGGACAAGCCATACTTTTTCACTGTTGTACCAGGTTCTCTCTGCTGCAATGTGATCCTCCGTCTGCTCCTGGTTCAACCAGGATGAGCAGAATTGATACAAACAAGTGATTAGACATGTGATAAACTGTCGAGTGACAAATAATCCAATAACACGCTCTACATGCATCCTTCATGTGAACTTTCAAAAGCACTCAGTAGTTGGTATGAAATGTTTTCATCATCTTGTCCATTACACGTGAACTTTCCGTGAAAAATCTATTGAAAAGCTCTTTTCAGGACACACAAAGGATGCTTTGAACCCTCAGGTCACTGAAACATATTCAGTCGAAAGATGTCTGAGATGTAAAGTGTTTTTTTTCAAAGCATGTACAGTACACAACAAACTAGAGAGAAAAATAAATTGATAAGCAGATTACACAGAATACATGAGCTGTACAAAATAATAAACTTTTGAAAAAATATGAATAGACTGCAGCCACAAAAACTAAATGAGCAGTGTCGCCTTAGAACAGCTCTTTTATTGATGCTGTAGCATATTACAGACATTTATTGATGCTGTAGCATATTACAGACATCTTAACACTAACCTTTGCTGCTGAGTGTGCGACTTGTAGAATGGTCACGGGGTCCTCTGGAGGTTTGGGCTGGAGAAAGAGAAAGAGAAAGAGAGAAAGAAAAAGAAAAAGAAAAAGAAAAAGAGAAAGACAGACAGACAGACAGACAGACAGACAGACAGACAGACAGAAAGAAAAAAAGAAAGAAAGAAAGTCAACCGACAAGTTAGCTCTTCGGGATGTGTAAACACTAAAATTTATGACACAATGCAGAAACAGTGCACTAATAATTATTGACACATCAAGGTATTTCAAGATTTGCTGATTTGACTTAATCGTCCAAGTTGTTATGATTAGTCGCACACAGTAAGGCAAGGGGGAAAAAAAAGTAAATTTCAACACGAAATACACAGTTGTAAACGACGTATCCCTCCAGGTATCCTTTACTTGCAATAGACAAACATTTTCACTAAAAGTTAATATACTGCCAAAAATTTTGCTTGGAAAAAAACTAGTCTTTGCCCACTTATCATTCCGCGGAATCTAGTGTCCGAACAAAAATCCCCACGCATTTGCGACATAGGGCCTGGTCTAATTATTATTTCTTATGGAGAAAAAATGCTTTGATTTTTGTACAATTTTATCTGATCTTTTGAAATGAAAACTGAGGTACCATAAGCACAAAGTATATACAGTCATGGTCAAAAGTTTACATACACTTGTAAAAAACATAATGTCATGGCTGTCTAGAGATTCCAATCATTTGTACGACTCTTATTTTTTTGTGATAGAGTGATTTGAGCACATACTTGTTGGTCACCAAAAAAAAAACATGAAGTTTGGTTCTTTTATGAATTTATTACGAGTCTACTGAAAAAGTGACCAAATCTTCTGGGTAAAAAGTATACATACAGCAATGTTAATATTTGGTTACATGTCTCTTGGCAAGTTTCACTGCAATAAAGCACTTTTGGCAGCTTCTGGGAAGCTTCTGGTTGAGTTTATGACCACTATTGACAAAATTGGTGCAGTTCAGCTAAATATGTTGGTTTTCTGACATGGACTTGTTTCTTCAGCTATGTCCACACGTTTAAGTCAGGACTTTAGGAAGGCATTTCTAAAACCTTCATTCTAGCCTGATTTAGCCATTCCTTTACCACGTTTGATGTGTGTTTGGGGAAGTCTGGGCTTCCCTAATTAGGCTGCTACCCCCGCGACCCGACTTCGGCTAAGCGGAAGAAGATTGATGGATGGATGGATGGGTTTGGGGTCATTGACCTGTTGGAACACCCAACTGCGTCCAAGACCCAACCTCCGGGCTGATGATTTTAGGTTGTCCTGAAGAATTTGGATGTAATCTTTTTTTTAATTGTCCCACTTAACTCTCTGTAAAGCACCAGTTCAATTGGCAGCAAAACAGGTCCAGAGCATTATACTACCACCACCATGCTTGATGGTAGGAATGCTGTTCCTGGGATTAAAGGCCTCACCTCTGACGTCCAAAGGCAAAACCCAGTAACTCAATTTTGGTCAAAACTGAGCCGATAATAATTTTGGAGTTACTAGGTGATATGCTTTACATTGGTGTATGCAATATTGTAATTTGTTCCGTAAGTAAGCAGCTTACTTACGGAACAATAATTGTAATTGTAATTTGTAATTGTAATTTGTTCCATAAGTAAGCAGCTTACTTACGGAACAAATTACAATATTGCATACACTAATGTAAAGCATATCACCTAATAACTCCAAAATTATTATCAGCTAAGTTTTGACCAAAATTGAGTTACTGGGTTTTGCCTTTGGACGGGAGACCTTTTCACCTCAAAACACATATTGTGGCCAAACAGCTAATTTTTTGTTTCATCTGACATCACAAAGACAAAGAGGAGGAAAGTTCGGTTTGCAAAAACTTTTCTAGTTTGAACATTAAGTATCTTGTCTTTGCAGTCTATTCAATTGAATATAGGTTGAAAAGGATTTGCAAATGATTGTATTTTGTTTTTATTTACGATTTACACAACAAGCCAACTTCACTGGTTTTGGGTTTTGTACAACTGTGATACACAAAAACTCTGTGGTGGACGGACAACAATAGATGTATCCCCAAAATTCACGGGGGGATGGAATTCACAGCATGCAACATTGTCAATACATGAAAAGCTTTTACAGAAAACAATGTTATTGAGATTGATACATACAGTTTACCCATACCAACCATATTACTGAAATGCATAGTAGTGTTCAGTTACGCTAGTAATTAGAGCATTCCAGACAAACTAAATACAACACAAGTCAAATTTGTCTTTCAGAGACTCAGGTAAGAAAGCATCACAGCACTCCACATTCCAGGCCCCCTGCATGACCAATAAAGACCCATGTTGGGACAAAAGGCAGCATGCAGGCACGGACAAAGTAGCATTTAGAAAGAGGGAACAAAAAACAATCTCTGGCAAACATCCGGGGGAAAACAGAGAGGCTGCGGTCAAGCAGATTGTACCTGAGAGGATTTGTGGCCTCTCGCATGCTAGCCATGCAAGCATCAAAGAGGACAGCGGGATATCGACATCCAACCACCCACAGAGAAGCAGAGATCAGAAATAACCAGTGTCATCATCATACACAATACTAACAGGCCAAGTATTTCACCCCTGCTCGTATTGAATAGCAACAAAGCAATACAATACTATCAACAAAGCAGAAGGAAAAACTGGGCACACGCATAGGAATGGACAAACCGAAGTGACCCAGCAGGACTTGTTACAGCACACGGCACAAAATAGAGAATATGCACTGAAAATCTAGTGCATTCATTTATAATAGATCAAAAATTCAGGGGTTTCTTTGAAAAAGGGCATTTCATGAACAGGTAACGCAAAGAAGTGCACAAAAGCCTACATGTTTCTCCAAGCTTTCTTTCAGAAGGTAATAAAAATATCTACTTTGTCTCCAATTTCACTTTGTCAAGGATCCCAGGAATTAGAAACCTTCCTGTCATGGGGGAAGCACAGTCTCTCATTTTAAGTTTGGTGTGCTTCTAGCTGGGGAAGTTTGCAAAGTATGACAAGAGAAAGAAAATAAAGGCGGTGCAAACAAACAGAGGGAGGAAGACCTTACGTCATTGCCAGGAATGGTGAAGATCCTTTTCACACGCTTGTAATCTTCCTCAGTGGGAATGAGCTCTGGAACCTGCAATTGCAGGGCCAGCAATTCAATGCAAAGGAGTGCATCCATGAAATGTGCTTTTCAATGCAGGAAACACTAAGCGGTACGTATGGGAAGATAAACACACACACACACACACACACACACACACACACACACACACACACCTGTTCACTCGATGTAGAATGGGGGGTTGCAACAGGACAGGGTTTACCATTGATGGCCACCGATGGGAAACAAGTCTCCTTCATATGAACGCAAACCATTTATGATTCCCGAGCACGACCACTGCTCCTGCTCACTGCTTTCCTCACGCCCCATGGGGTGGAACAAGGGGATGGGTCAAATGCAGAAAGTAATTTCACCACACCTACTGTGTGTATCAGTGGTATTTTAACTTTAACTTAAACACAAAAACAGAGTGAAATGATAACAATGAGTGAATGAATGAATTTAGTTGAAGCTTTGTATATTTTATGAACTTTACTGTGCCAGGAACTAAGAAATGGTAAAGTATTTCTGTTGGCCGTCTGGTACTGTATAATACTTAAAATATTAGAACTTGAATTAACTTAAAAATCTTGAGATAACATGAAAATTCTACATGGAGCAGCAACAAAAACAACAGAGCTACGGTTCTCAAGGGTAAACGTTGCAATGTTAACCATCTCATCCATTTTCCTGGACACGGAACCTTTCAGGAAACTGTTCAAAAATGTACTTTGAGAATTGTTTTTAGGCTCTAAGAATACCAATACTGTTTTAACTTGAATAAAACAGCACAGTCTTATTAAAAACGTTTTGTACAACCCCTTAGACCAGTGCTATTAAACTGGCAGCCCAGGGCCCGAATCAGATACAGGCAAACTGGCCCGCAATTTCAGTTCACTAAACTTGGAAAAGACTAATATTTTTTTTTCAGAATCCTAAAAGCAACAAAGCGGCGTCATATAGTTATTTCATGGCTAGCTTCTACAGGGTTTCTCCGCAGGTATCCGCAACTCTAATTTAATGCTTTTAATGCCTTTTGAATGCAGCCTAAAACAATTTGAATGCCGATGTACTACTGCAGATCATTGTTATATACAATGAAGAGAATACAATTGTCTGTTAAGACAACATTGGAAGCATTTGACAATGGATAATATTGTTGAATAGTTGAAAAGTTTACGTTAACAATGGCTAATCAAGCACTAATGTAATAACATAACATCAACAATGTGTAACAAATAATGCAAGTAACTTTTTCAAACACAATAAAAATATTTTTCATTACTGTAGTATTTTAACGGAAATGTGAATAACTTATTTATCTTAAATAAATAAGTTATTCACAAGTTATAACATCAAAAAGAAAGCACTTGTTAGCAAAAGTTGCATTTCAATAAATATTCAACATCTTGAACTGCAGTTATTCCCCCAATTGGAAAAACTTGGTCAGGTATTTTGTTTTGTTGTTTTTTTTGTTGCCAATTGCAATTGTCTAATTTTTTTTCATGTGTCCGGACGTCGTATTTAATGCTTTCTAATGCCATTCAAGGCTTTAATTTTTGCAAAATCCATTTAGTGACTTTTAATGTTTTTTTTAATGACCCGTGGAAACCCCGTTCCATTGCAGTAGGTTCCAAAGATAAAAGTTTTTTTTTTCCAAATTTAGCAATACTGACAAAATAAATAAACAAAAATCTAATGTCCACTGCAGAGGATACTCGTCAGGGATGCAAAAACAAGTGAAGAGAGAAGTCCAGGTCTTAGCTTTCCTGCGGTCCACCCAAAAAGTTAGCTGAATAACCCTGCCTTAGATGCTGAGTTCCCAAAGTGGGGTACGGCAGTTGACATACAGAGCAGTGGTTCTCAAATGGGGGTACGCGTACCCCTGGGGGTACTTGAAGGTATGCCAAGGGGTACGTGAGATTTTTTTTAAATATTCTAAAAATAGCAACAATTCAAAAATCCTAAAATCCTTTAAAAATATATTTATTGAATAATACATTTAACAAAATATGAATGTAAGTTCATAAACTGTGAAAAAAATACAACAATGCAAAATTCATCGTTGACAGCTAGATTTTTTGTGGACATGTTCCATAAATATTGATGTTAAAGATTTCTTTTTTGTGAATAAATGTTTGGAATGAAGTTCATGAATCCAGATGGATCTCTATTACAATCCCCAAAGAGGGCACTTTAAGTTGATGATTACTTTTTTGTGTAGAAATCTTTATTTAAATCACTTGTTTATTTTTCAACAATTTTTTTGTTATTTTTTTTCCAAATAGTTCAAGAAAGACCACTATAAATGAGCAATATTTTGCACTGTTATATAATTTAATAAATTAAAAACTGATGACATAGTGCTGTATTTTACTTCTTTATCTCTTTTTTTCAACCAAAAATGCTTTGCTCTGATTAGGGGGTACTTGAATTAAAAAACTGTTCACAGGGGGTACATCACTGAAAAAAGGTTGAGAACCACTGATATAGAGGATGTGAATAAAAGTTAAAACAGTGTTATTACATTGGTGTCTGAGCACTCATTGTTATGCAGTGCACTTAATCGCCCCATGTGAACAGTGCAGACAAAGAAAGGATCAGACACAAAGTTGTTCATTGTTCTGTGTGTGTTACATAAACAAATACGTACATTTGATGATCAGATTGTGCCTCAAGAGTGATTATCTTGGAGATGTCATGTAAATAGTGTGTGCTAAATAGCGGCTGGTCTTCTTACATGGTGCTGTGACTAATTAGTGCATTTTCGAATCTACGAGACTGTGATTTGTTTCTTGACAGGATACACTGACTCGTATATGTGCAGTTACTTATGTTCATCATACGAGCCGGTGAATTCTATGCACTACTGCTCGATAAATCTACCTACTACCGGGCATATGCGTGCATTCATGAAGGGGAGATAAGGGAGAGCATGCTCTTCTGTCTTTTACCAAAATGTGTTTCATCGTTTGCTTACAGTGCTTTACGCGTTTTTAGAAGTGCAGGATTAGGGGGTACGTGGCTTTAGGTCAAATATCTGAGGGGGTATGTGATTGTGAAAAGTGTGGGATCCACAGTTTTAAAAAGAACAACTTAGGATCTATAGGTTTGCTCTGGTGTTCACTGATGTACAGTATTACAATAACCTCAGTTTGGAGTTAATCATGTGCAGCACCCATCTTATTATCACATACTATATATTGGTATAGCTATTACTACAGACACACATAATACCAAAGGTTTTCATGTTTATGTGTATATGCTTGACTATAACATCATCCACAGCTCTCCTGGCGCAACTGTAATGGTCTGCTAGCAGAGAGTGACACTAATGAGTCACAGCTTAGTGGCTAATAGCAACTCTTACTGGATAGACCAGGTCATGAGCGCAGCATTTTACCCACTGATGAGGTCTGGACGGATCATAAACTGCTTTGTTCACTTAGTGAAAATTCATTATAGAAGGTTTTTATTATACAAAAGCCTTTTTTTGTCTGAGATAATGAACACATTTTTGAGGAAATGTTTTTGTAAAGCTGAGGTCACACACACACACACACACACACACACACACACACACACACACACACACACAAGCACACACGAGAGCAATTAATAAGTCTCCTAGTCCTTCAGCAAATAATATGACCTCTGTTATTATCACTCAACATGCTCCACTCAAGGGTTACACGGCAAACATGCGGCTTGGTTCACTCTGTACCTCTGGTTTCTTTACAGCAACTGAACGGGACTTTGGGATAAACCCTGCAGGAGGTGCTAAAGGGTCGGTCTTTGGGACAGGGAGAAAACCTGCAGGTCGTGCCAGTTGATTTGGTTTTGGTGGAGCTGGACTCGATTTCCTGGCAGGCATGAAGCCAGGTGGAGGAGTCAAAAGATTTTGTTTTGGGGCAGGGATGAAGCCGGCTGGTGGAGCGAAAGGATCAGGTTTGGGTGAGGGGATAAAGCCAGTCAATGGTATAAGAGGCTTTGAACTCGGTGGTGCAAAGTTTGGTGATGGACTCTTGGGTACAGGTGTGGATGGAGACTCCTCCATTATTTCCACCGTGTTTTGTTCTCCTCTTTCCTCCTCCTGTTTAAGCTCTTCTTTGACGTCTTCTTTGCGGTCTTGGTTGCGGGTGCGAGGACGGTGTTCCTTTGTTCTTCCTCTGCCCATGAGGCTGGCCAAGCCCATGGAGATGTCATCCTTGTCCTCCCCGGTAGCTTTGGTGGTTTTAGGGGCTGAGCTCACCCCAGCGGTAGCCTGAGCAGCCTCGGACACAGCTTGGTGATTCTGCTGGCCCGTCTCAGCAGGAACCACACGCCGAACAACTCTCCTCACAATCTTCACCACCTTTTTACCGCCGGACTTCTTTTCCTCTCCTGGAGGGTCTGAACCGCCCATGTCAGTGTTACTGTTGTTCTCTTCAGCTGATGATGGAGTTGACTGTGGACCAATTCCAGTGCCTAGCCCAGGTTTGGTAATTGCCTGTGACTGACTAGCATCTACATCAGACTGGGTGCAAACAGATCAACACAGCCATTTTATAGGTTAAGTGACTGAATGTCCCAACATATTTGCACCACACAGCAATGCACAAAAGGATGACAGAATGACTGAATGCAGTTTGCTTCACTATTATATGGAACAAACTTGTTTTCCATTTTCAAATGTTGTCAAGGCTATCGAAATACAGTGGCAACTCAGTTTTTCCCTCCAACATTTGTCAAGGTTTTTGTATGCAATCTTTGTTGTTGTACGGCCAAGCATTGTGTCTAACAAACTAGTCCTTCTGCCTCCTTGATATTTAATGTAATCAAATGTCCAGAAAAACCAACTCATGCCTTGGCGAATTGGCCTCTGCTTTTTTTTAAGTTGTGGGGTTGCAAAGTCACAATTGTGTGACATATTGTACCATAAAATGCTGTCTTGTGTGCAAGTGATTGCGTCAGTCTACATATGAGCACACAGTCATTGTCCGTGCGTTCTTGGATAGAACCTGAGTATCATGGCCAATTTCCTAAATTGGTTTGATTTCAATTCATTAGGTTTGATTAAGCACAATTAAAGAAAAATAAAACGGTTCATCACAATTTAATTCGATCTGCACTAAAATAACAAAAATGTCTTTACTCGGTTAAAAAATACAAATGTCCTTTTTTCTCTTCCCCTTTAACAGTTTCAACTTAAACGGTAGGCAACATTCAAGTCTTACATGTGCAATTTTGAAATTAAAGGAATTGCATGTGAAAGTGCATTTGTACTGCAACATTCAACCACTGCACATTTTATCAAGGCATTGTTGTAATAAGGGTAACAGTAAATATGTAAGCTATTTTTCTGAGACCCTTGTTTTGTTATTGTGAAGACCAGAAGTGTGTTGTTGATTTCATGGACCCCTTGACCGTAGTGCTGTGTGCAAGGAGATGAAGAAAAGTACCTACCGAGAAGCGTCTACCGCCCTTTTTTTATAGTTAGCTTGCACTACATCGTCAGTAATCTTACAAGACTTACAGTTACAAATATACTAAATACAAAAATAACAGTTCCAGTCAGATATTGTGTTGCATGATCATAGCGTACCAGCACCTGAACGAGCCGCTTAAAGCCAGTAAGTGCGGGCGTGAATATTTAGCAACAAAATTTGTGATGGCCTCCATTACTGTAATGCTGGTAAGTGCCTCAGTTTGTTGTGTTTTGCACCGGTTCGCTTGTTGTTGGAAGCTAATGTTAGCATAGTGTCATACTACTGCTGCTGCGTCACACACAATACCACTAAGTGGCAGGGTGGGGGACCTCAATATCATGCCCTGTGAATAGATATTGAAAAATCCATAATAGATTATATAACTTTTAGTAAAGTGTGAAAGTAGTCCTCTTTTTTACTCCAGTGTCTGTGCTAATTGTCGTATTTGCCAATTAACATCACTTTTAACACAGGTAAAAGTGATGTTATTTGTTCATTTTTAATTTTTAATCATTATTTGTATTTTGCATTTTTTTCGGTATTAAAACAATATTTTTTTTTATAAAATGTGTTTTGTGTGTCTGGTATGGATTATTAGATTATGCGAAAAAATGCTGCGTTTTTTGTAAAATTTGGTATTGGTCCTTTTAGAACAAATTACTATCAAAAACCAAGGTACCACTGTAACTAATATCTAGTTTTTGTTGTGTTATCAAACTCAACGGTAAACTGCCTGAGAGTAGCCATTGAGTCAGAGTTATACCACAACGTGAACTCCAAATATTATTTTTAAATATATCTTGTAAACCTATTTATATGTTAAATTTCAATTAGATAAAAAACACGACTTGTTACGAATCCTACTGAGAGCAGACTCAATGTTGTTCACCTCCTTTAAACAAAATGGAATACCAACGAGTATGTCGCTTTAACATACATTATAAATGAATAGTCTATAGAGTGTATTCTTCACTCTTGAACTATACTGCTTGGTGGAAAGGTATCTTTAAAACCTTCATTAAAACGAATGTGTATGCAGTAAATCCATTACATTCAGCAGTTTCTTTTAATTGCTTTTTCCTGGCAAACGACTAGCCCTGGGCATCACTTAATTAAATGATTCAGGGGACAATAAAAGTGCATTAAGCGGAAATACAAACATTTATTGCATTACATCATCATCTCTAATTTGGCTCACAAGAAGAAGAGGATGTTTCAATTTAGAAAGGGGGGTATCGTAACATAATAACCAGTGATGACAATAAATATGTGTGCACACAAATGTTCTTTACTTTATATGGCATGTTGTGGTAGGAGTATTATGTGTAAAAGTACATGATCAAAAGACACTTACATCTGACTTGTTCTCAACTTTGACCTACACAAGAAGAAGCAACACAAAAGATCAAACCAGCGGTTCTCAATAGATCAATATGCAGAATTGAAATACAGTAGTACCTCAACTTAAGAGTGCTCCAATTCAAGAATCCATCCATTTTCTACCGCTTATTCCCTTTTGGGGTCGCGGGTGGCGCTGGCGCCTATCTCAGCTACAATCGGGCGGAAGGCGGGGTACACCCTGGACAAGTCGCCACCTCATCGCAGCAATTCAAGAATGTTTTGAGAAATTGTAAGAGCTGTCTCCCAGCTAATATTTATGCTTTAAGTTCCAAGCTAAAATTTTAGTTAGAAGCATCCCAAACATTAGTTGGAACAGTAAATGTCACAATAAAGCCCGTAAGATCCGCCCAAAACATCTGGTCTAACTTGCTCGCAATAGCTTATAGCTAAAGACGGCCATAACTTTGTTTGTCAACCATAGCGCGAAGGACAGTGCTGAGAAGAAATGGATGGTATACAATGAAATGAAGAAAGGAATAATCAAAAACCAAGCGTGTAGCTAACTTGGCGAAGCTGCTAGACTGCGCTATTGTATTGCTTGTATACAATATTTTGATAACACTTTATAATATGTACATACTATTAAGCATAATAAAGCAGAGTAAAGACTGAATTCATAATTTACAAAGCATATTTTTGAGATTAATACTTATTAGTATGCAGTTTATAGACGGTTGTGGATATTTAAGTCATTATTGTTTTAGAAAAGCTCATCTATAAAAAGCTGAATGGTTGCATTTTTAAGATGTATAATTGATTGATTCAGCATTTAAACATCCTATTTAGGTATTGTCATTGGTTTGTCAAATCATTTAGAAAGTGAATGTAAATATTAGGGTTGTAACGATTAGTTTTACGAAGAGTCGATTCTAATTTGCTGTTGCCAATACAATTCAGGGACAGTATTAGTTCATTTCCAGTAGAACTATGCCATACGAAATTATTCAATGAGTTAAAATCGAATCAGTAACTTTTTAGCAAAAAAAAATCAACCAGTGTGACCGTATAATAAAAACGGGATACTGGACACTACATGTAAAGTTTCCTATATTATAGTTATTTCGTGTAAGGGAATTAGGTATACATGAATTATCGATACAAACAAACAAGTAAACACTAATTAATGGCCAACGCATTCACATTTTATTTGAATAAAGTGCAACACCCGTCCATCCATGTTCTATCGCTTTTCCCTCTCGGGGGGTGCTGGAGCCTATCCCAGTTTAGGTTCAATTAACAAAAAAGAAATATTTTCTGCTCTTTTTTCAACATTTTAAGATGTTTTAAATAAAAGTACAGTGACCAACATTTTAACAGTGGATTGACCTGCTAGTTTTCATGTTGTTTTTAAACATAAAATATATATATTATCAATATCAAAAAATTAAGTAAAACCAACATCTCTTCAGGTTGAACAAATAGTAGGTTTACCTGAGAAACTACGCGCAATCAAATCTTTTCAGATTAAATGAGCAGTGGTTTGACCTGTTACTACTCTTTTTAATAAACAGCTACAGTAGCTGAGAAAACTCACAACACAACAGCACGAAGCCACAACACAATAACTTTCAGCTCTAGCACGATTGCAAAAGCCACAACTACAAACGCCACAACATAAAGCCATAACGCTACAACTATAAGCCAAAACACAATATAAAGACACAAAGGAAGTGACAGCGGATGTTTCAGCGACTTCCTGAGGATGAAAACGGTGTAATGAACCAAGGATGAAAAGTAAGTGAAGTATGACCACTTTTTCAGTCATAAATAACTGTTTTAACTTTTTCAATAACACTTATATACTATGTTCATTATGCTGTTTTCAACCATTCGCCTCTGCTACACTTAGCCCTCATGTAACAAGCTTGATTATGTACAAAAACCTGATTTTAACATGGAAAATGTGCACTGTCATCTGCCATCTTCATTGCTGTTGTACGCACATTTCTATAGGCTGCATACACTTTGGCGACACACAGAGGTGTTCGTTTGGGCTTTGCTAACATTTGATTTCAACAATGTAAAAAAGATCGAGATAAGGATACAAAAATCGCTTGTTTGCCAATGCATTTATTTTGCAAGTTACACAAATTATATTTATATTAGGCGTAATCATATCATATCATACGGATGCATACTTGCCAACCTTGAGACCTCCGATTTCAGAATGTGGGGAGTGGGGGGCGTGGTTAATAGGGGTGGAGTATATTTACATTCACCAAGTCAAGTATTTCATATATATATATAGAAGAAATACTTGACTTTCAGTGAATTCTAGCTATATATATATATATATATATATATATATATATATATATATATATATGTGTCTTGATTGGATTATCCAGAGAATAGTGCTCGATACCGTGGTAGAGCGCAATATGTAGGTGTGGGAAAAAAATCACAAGACTACTTCATCCCTCAATCATCTCCTGATGATTGAGGGAACCCCTCATGAAACAGTTCTGTAGAGATGAAGTAGTCTTGTGATTTTTTTCCCACACCTACATACATATATATATATATATATACATAAAAGAAATACTTGAATTTCAGTGTTCATTTATTTACACATTTACACACACATAACACCCATCTACTCATTGTTGAGTTAAGGGTTGAATTGTCCATCCTTGTTTTTCTAACCATATGGTTGTACAATAGATGGCACCCCGACTTAAACAAGTTGAAAAACTTATTGGGGTGTTACCATTTAGTGGTCAATTGTACGGAATATGTACTGAACTGTGCAATCTACTAATAAAAGTTTCAATCAATCAATCAATGCTGTTTACGGCAGATGAACTGCTTTACGATAGACGAAAACGGACTGCTGTTGTTGTGTGTTCTTGCCGCGCTGGGAGGACGTTAGTGAAACTGCCTAACAATAAACACACATAAGAAACCAAGAACTCGCCCTCCATCATTCTACAGTTATAACATCATTGGGCAGACATGCTGTGAGAAAGCGGACGTGAAAACAGGCTCCGGTCCACATGGAGCTGGAGGGGGCGTGGCCTCCAGCTCCGCCTGGATGTCGGGAGATTTTCGGGAGAGGCGCTGAATTTCGGGAGTCTCCCGGAAAATCCTGGAGGGTTGGCAAGTATGTACGGATGGATGATCGTCCGCCGGGGCAACTCCTTCCGCTGCCATTGAGTGCTGGGCTTAGGGCCGAGGGACACAAATGGAGTGGAAGGGGACACTCGCATAACCAGTTGCAGCGACTCAGATACTATCTTTTCAAAGGCTTGTTTGCTTTGGCGATGTACATCCATCTTTTTCTTCACTTTCTTCCTGATGTCCGACCATTTATTTTATATTTCAGCCTATCTGAAGTGCACGTAGTAAAACACAGAATTTTCAACGACTTCAACCTGCTGCCGTTCGCATAAAACACAAAAAACAAAAAACGAGCACTTCCCACAGACTTGTGATTAACCACAACTTACAGCACTCAAGCACATGGCTACGCTTGTTATGATTTGCACATTTAGAGGGGATGTAACATGGTCGTGGTCTGGGCGTGCCATGCTAAGCAAACTCCTGAGATCAATTTCACGTTGATTGCGATGTAACAAAGAATTATGCTTGGATTTGTACATGCACACATAGGGCTGGGTGATATATCGATATAAACGATATATCGCAGGTTTGTCTCTGTGCGATATAGAAAATGACTATCGTAATATTCGAATATATGTTCTCTCACAGTTGCTTTTAGCTGCATGCATTACATTACTGGCGTTTCTCACTCCTTCTTGTCTCCTTCTCACAGAGACGTAAAACAAGCCCGCCTTCTGACATACGTCACATTCTGTCACGTGGCTAGCGTCATACGCTCTCGCCGAGAGCTAATGTTAGCATGGCTATTGTTAGCTGAGGCAGGTCGATTTGCTTTTAGCTGTGTGCATTACATTACAGGCGTTTCTCACTCCTCCTCGTCTCTCATTCTCACAGAGATGGAAAACAAACCCGCCTTCTTACATACGTCACATACTGTCGCGAGTCTAGCGTCACACGCTCTCGTCGACCAGAGAGGTAGCAGAATGGCTAACGTTAGCTGAGGCAGGTCGAGCGGAGCGGAGTTGTGACAATAAAAGAGAGAGATGGTGCGAAACTGATCACAAATGGAGGAAGAACAATACAGTAAATGCCCAAAATAAAGAGGAGGGGATCCATCATCTGGCAGTGGTTTGGCTTCAAGTGGGAAGATATTTAGCATACAACAGCAATATGCAAAGTATGCAGCAGAAGTGTTACTACAAAAAGGTAGCAACACTATTAGTTTTTTCTTTCTTTTAAAAAGTCACCCGTGAGAGAATGAAGAGGATTTAATAAATATACTTTTGGTCAATTGACTGAATTGTGATTTCCCTCTCTGCATGAAAGTTTAAAATGAGCATATATTAATGCAGTATGAAGAAGAATGTTTTAATGTAGACACATAGAAAGAATCATCATAGTGCTGTGATTATATGCATCAAGTGTTCATTCAAGGCCAAGGCAAAATATCGTAATATATATCGTCTATCGCAATATGGCATAAAAATATCGCGATATTAACAAAAGCCAATATCGCCCAGCCCTATGCACACACTTTTAATACATCAGAATTTGTACTTGCGTACAGACTTCTTTGTATTTGAATGTACGTCTGTTTTTAGTAGAAAATCCACGCAACTCTTATTACATGAGGGCTCCACTTTCACTTCCGTTGTATCTGTTGCATCCTTTTTATTCTTAAAGTTGTGTTGCTGCTTTATATTATTATGTTGGTGTTTGTATTTGTTGTGTTTTTTGTAATCGTGCTGTACCTGAAAGTTGTTGTGTTGCGGCTTTATGATATCATCTCGTTTGTTGCGACCTTTTCGGCCACCATAGGTATCTGCCAATTGTGTTTTGCCAACTGATGGCGATGATGTCACAGACGGACTGACAGACTTGAGTAAAGTTTTATGTCCTTAACATTAAAAGTCAAGCTTAATTTACACATCACATTGACCAAAGTGCTGCACAGAGCACATAAGACAATAAAGGCAATGAGAGCAAAAAAAACAATACAACAGTGAATGATATAATAAACAATAATAAAATAGCAACAAAAAAAACTGTTCAGGTAAAACACAAAAAAATGTCATGTGTTATTTGTGAAATGTTTGAGAAAATAAATGACCTTTTAGTAGGGTCTTAAAATGCTCTATTGTGCAGAGGTGGACTGGCAGCTAAAAATGTGCTAAACTTCATATAAAGTCTGCCGTTCTTAAATTCAATGTTTTCTTTTTTCTACTATTGATAAAAATCGATCGATTGCCTTTTAAAACTATGTTGAATCGATACCGATTTTTCGGAAGGTAAACTTGTCAAGCACAGAGCGGTGTAGTAGAATCTTAGGAATATAAATTGATATATCGATTAATCACCTCTAGTAAATAAGTATTTTAAAAATCTCTCAACATTTATAACTGCACTTACAGATACAGTATTGAGACATGTACCAGTACTAATAGTTATATTTCTAACTGTGGTTACAAACAGCATACTAATGAGAATTCATGGCGGAAATATGCTTTCGAAATCATTAATTAAGAATTTACTAATGCTTTATTAATTTGTTAATGGGGTGTACTTATTTTAAAGTGTTACCATGCCTTTTCTAATAGTTTATTTTTATTTTTATTTTTTAAAGTCATTTTACATGTTAAAATTGTGCTGTTTTGGGGCGGGGAAATTGTTTATCATTTTAATGGGAGATGTTCATTTAAGATAAAAAAGTTTTAAGTTAAAGGGGAAAGGCACTTTTTTTTATTTTGTCTATCGTTCACAATGATTATGAGAAACATGATGATGGATGTTATTTTTTTTAATGCATTCTAAATATTAAATCATAAGTCCACTTACAGTGGAGCCTATGGGAGCCGTTCAATTCTGCCTATAGCGCTCCTAAAAAAACATCCAAACACCTCCATTAGGGCTTTATATATATGATGTAAGTATGTATGTAATGCAGTAACAGGCACATTGATAACATTTAATCTTCATGTATTTTGATCATTTGCATTAATTGAAAAAACATCACTACATTTGCTTTTTTTTATCTTCATCACTTATTAATACTCACTGCAGACTTCATGAGAGCCAACAAACATAATAAAACATCCCTCACTGTACAACGTCTGCTGTCATTAGGATGCTGACTGCTGGGATGTTCAAATACTCCCATTTAGATGAAAAATGTCTAATAATCCTCTCAAAAACGGGGTGGGGACCAAGCTCTTTTTAATAGTAATAATGGATTACATTTACATAGCGCTTTTCTAGACACTTAAAGCGCTTCACAGAGAAGTGAGAATCCATCATTCATGCACACCTGGTGGTGACAAGCTACTTTCGTAGCCATAGCTGCCCTGGGGTAGACTGACGGAAGCGTAACTGCCAGTTTGCGACCACGGCCCCTCCGACCACCGTCTATCATTCATCATTCATTTACTAGTGTGTGCAGCACCGGGGGAAAGGGTGAAGTATCCTGCCCAAGGACACAACGGCAGCGATTTGGATGGTAAGAGACAGGGAGCGAACCTGCAACCCTCAGGTTTCTGACACGGGCGCTCTACCCACTATGCCATGCTGCCCTGCTTTGTGTCTATCTTAACAGTTCCGGGTCCTAAATGTCTGTCAAAAGACCCAACTTTTCAAATTATAGCCTCAGTCATCTTCTTTCCAGATTTGATGCATGATTTATGATCTATAATAAACTTCCAAGGAGCACTGTGTCCCTCCGGTGATATAAACATAGGGACACACGTTAGTGATCACGTCACCGCTAAAAATAGTTTGTTACCGTTAGCGCTTAAAATTACATCACTAATACTTGGTTAATATTCAAGTCACAAAATGAAGATGCAGTGTTGTTGGCGTTTTTTGAATGGTTGCTTATCGGATTTTAGGGGTGGAATCTAGGACCTCCCATTGGAACCTTTGTAAGCTGTCTTTTATGTTTATTAAATATTTAGAATACATTTTCAAAAATCCATCCGTCATGTCTTTCATATTGATTGTAAACAGTAGGCAAAATTCCAAAATAAAGATGCAGTTCCTCTTTAAGAGCTTCATCACAGAACCAATTAAAGTTGTAAATTGAGGTACTACTGTAGAGGCAAAAGCACAAAAAGAAATACACTTTCCTTTTGCTCCCAAAATGAAAAGCGTGATTTGTACGCCATGGCGATGGGCCAGAAGTCATGTAACAAACTGGTGGTGGCGGAGAGGAGAACAAATGTATGCAATGCTGACAAACAGAAAAACAGAGGAGGATATGAAGTGTGCCGTGGTGACGTGAGCGGTTGGGGGTGTTATGAACTGGAATTCTGCACACAACTGCTCATACACCAAACAGGGCAGCACTGAGGACAGAAGACATGATGAGAAAACAAGATGAGAGGATTACTCCAGGACAAAAGCGGCACTGATTAAGAGTACAAATCACTATTTGCCTCATTCAATTCTCTACAAACTCATACACCATTTTGTACACGCAAGTAGGAAAGAGCAGTCCAGTTCTGACTGTTAATAAAAATATACAAGCCTTTAAAGACAAAAATAACACCTTTAAAGCAGGGCTATTCAATTAGCTGCCCGGGGTCCAAAACTTGGGAGAAAGCAGATTCCTAAAAACACGGGAGTGCTCCTGTTGTATGGAGGAACTCGAACCGCTGTAAACACATTGGCAGATCCTTGCATTGACATTTTAACCTTGTTAGCAAACAGAGAACACTGGGGTCCAAACTTGTGATTTACGTAACTGAGGCGTTCCTCAAGGAATCCCTTTATGTCTTCTCCTCTTTGGCTGTTACAATTGTTTTTCGTAATGTGATTTAAGTAACTAAAGTGTTGCTGTAGCTTGTTTACTGTATTTCAGATGCAGTCAATAGTCATTTGTTCAACCTTTGTAGTTATGCTAGTAGTGTTCCTCAAGTTTTTTTTTTTCGTCCTCTCTTTTTCATCATTTGGGCTATTCAACTGGTTACCAGCCAGTTCAGTTTAATAAGAGGCTCGCGTTTTTTGTAGAAGTTCCCTAAAAACACCAGAGTGCTGTCATAAATATTAGCTTTTACTGGCTTAATTGCTAAAGGTCCTTAAAAACATCAGAACGCTCCTGTAACTCTGACAAGATAAATAGAACAAAATGAAAAGATCAAAGGTCTGCTGTACATGAGTCTGGTTCTACGGAATATACAAAATAAGACTATTAGTGAAAGGACAAGTCCGTCACCACTCCTTAGCTTTCTGGAAACGTGGCCCCCAAAACAATTTAGTTGAATATCCCCTGCTTTAAAAAACTATTTTTTGAGACTAAAGAATGCTGTGTCAACGTAGAACACAATGACAACTAAGTGGGACTTAAACTAAACAAGTAGGCCTACGGGACAAGCAATATTCTAATTTGACTACATTGTCGAACACACATTCTGGGTTTTTTTCCATTGCAAAAAGTATTAGAAGAGTTTTACAGCGAGACGTTTCACCCAGCTTTCATCTGTCTGCACCTAAAAATAGTTTGAGCAGCAAAAGGAGGCAATTCTGAGTTGCCATCAGGGCCCAAATGGAACCGCAAAGCAGAACACATGCACCCATACACCAGCGAATCCCACTCAGCGCACACAATCCACCGGAGACCCGAGTCCATTACCTTCTCTCTAGGCCGGGTTAACCTTCCAATCTTTGCTCCGTCACTGAAGCAGGGCCAGGGTTGGGTATGAGAGTCAGGTTTGGAATGGGCTCACACTTTGCGAGTGAGGGGCATCCTGGAGGGTGGGGTCAAAGTGGTGCAAGGCTGGAGCTTGGGGGTTGGGGGGGGTTAAGGGGATGGGGGTATAGGAGTAATGTGAGAAGTGAGATAGGACAGCTGCTGAAACACAGACAGACTATAAATAGGCTTTGCATCAACTATTGCCACACTCTTGCTTGGGTGACGTGCAATCAAAGTGGGGGTCTCTCTCATTCACTTACTAAGAGTTCCAAATTATTGCTACTTCAATCATAACCCGCGTTTGTGTGATCCAAAAATTTGATAAAGAACGCAAAACAATTTTAAATGTAGGTGTGAGCAGCAAACATCTAAAGCAGAAAAAAAAATGTAAACTACAATTTAAAAAAAGAGAAAAAAATGGACCTTCGTGGGAAAAATGCAGCAAATTTGATACTAAATATCAATAATAATAAATTTGGTCACAGATAAACCAAACCGGACAAAATGTTTTGTCTTTAAATATACATAATATTGGTTTTTAGCAATTGATTTTACAAAATTAAAACATATCACAGTGGCCCTGCATACCTGGCCCTGTGTGGAAAAAGTTAGGACACCACCATCTAAAATATTTGGAGCTCTTGAAATAAAAAATAAAAATAAAAAATAAAATATAAACAAAGTAGTTAATTAAAAAAAGATAAAACAAACAAGATAATACTATTAACTATAAAATAATTTGAAAAAAGACAACGGCAATAATAAACACAGTCAAATTAGTTTTTACAGGCAGAATTTTTGACACAATATTTTTTTGTTGTTACACAACTGTATTATTAATATCATTCTATTCCTACAAGAGGAGCCTGCAACAAACTGTTGGAAACAAAAAACATGAGTAAAAATGTAAGAAAAATTATTAAAATTGTGATACTAATGATCAATTATAATATACTTAGTCACTCATAACACAAAGCCGACACAATGTTGTGTCTTGAATACATATAATGTAAAGTTTTTACCTTTTTTTCCCCCCAAAATTAAAAAATATTAAAATATCAAAATGGTCTCTGCATACTTTTCAGTAAGCGGCCCTTGGTGGGAAGTTTGGATATGCCTGATCCAATATTTTAGAAGCTCGCAAAATGAAAACATAAACAAAGTAGTTAATTAAGAAATACAAAAAAAAACATTAAATAATACTATTAACTAATAAATAAATCAATTGGGAAAATTACAATAATAACAAATGGATAATTAAACATTAATATTTTGCTACAGGCATCACTTTTGACCCACCAAGTCAGTGGTTCTCAAAGTTTTTTCACCTCAGAAAAAACGTTCCTCTCCAAGTACCATCATATAGACCAACATTAAAATACAGTAGCATAGTACGCGTAAATGTTCATTAAAACAATGTAGTGGTTTTATTTACCAGTATATTTAATATTTGTGGCCACCGTAACATTATGCAGTTTAAACAGTAAAACTGTGTTTAAATAAAGGAAAATAAAACTAAATACTTTAATGAAGTGAGTATTTGGCATACCACTAGTTGGAGCCCGCATACCATTAGTCACTTGTGGTACACATAGCAGGGTTTGACAATCACTGCACTAGGTTATGCAGTCACAACTGTGATATTATTATTATCATTATTATCAATATCATTCTATTCTTACAGGTGGTGCTACCAACCTATTAAAAAAAAAGGCATTACTGTATATAATGAGGAAAAAGCTTAAGTTTTGATATAGTATATAATTTGTAACTTACAACACAAAGCTGACATTGTGTCTTTGAATATATGTAATGTCTGTTTTTTTTATTTTTCCACAAAATTAACAAAAACATCAAAGTTGGTCCTGCATACTTGGCCCTTTGTGGAAAACGATTGCACAGCCCTGATCAAAAACATTAGAAGCCTGGCAAATAAAAATTAAATATCATTAAAATACAAACTAAGTGGTTAATGTAAAAATTAAAATAAACAACATAATAGTATCAAATAATAAATTAATTCAGTTTTAAAAATTAAAATAACCATAATAAAAACAGTTAAAGTATAGCTGAACATTAATACTGTTGTTAATTCTCACAATCATAATGATATAATTAGCATTCTATTCTTACAGGATGGCCTGCAACAACATTTTTGGAAATACAACAACATAAAAATGCACAAAGCTGACACAATGTTTTGTTTTTAAATATTTATAATGTCAGAGTTGTACATTTTAAAAAAATCCAAATGACTCCTGCATACTTTGACTTTTCAGTAAGTTTGGACACCTCAAATAAAACTTGTTGCTTTATGCATAAACTCCATTAAAACTAGTTATATGTGAAAACTTGCATATGATGTCAGTGGCGGGCTGTGCTTTTCCCACCTTGGCCTTCAGTGATGTCCGACTTCAATGATTACCTCACAAAATACCATAATGTATGTCCCCACATGACCATTTCTGGATAAACACTATACAGAAACACATTTACGCAGTACTGGGCATTGAATCACCACCGACAGTGTACATAACGGGTTATTTTGTGGCGCATTTAAAAATCAATAACCCGCATCAGCAATTAAAACATATCTTATGTGGTACTGTCAAAATTAAAATTGCAAAAAACATATTGAACGTGAAAAAATAAATAATATATCTGAACTCACAATCTGCAGAAACCATTCGAGCTTCCAGGGTTGGTTGACATCGTCTCACAAGATGTAGTTTCTCTTTAAATATCCTTCTTGAAAATGGCCTTGCAAATATACTGTATGTGTTGTCTTGTCTAATCATAAAAGATGCAGACGAGGCGTGTTGGCGGAGTTCTTAAAATTTACTCGACAAGGTGCTCATCACAAACAACCCGCTGCTGGCTAAACGTGGCTACTGCACATACTCAGCACTACTGTGGCATGCTGGGTAATGGGCTTCTTGCGTTACCTTGCTCATAACATCCCTATATATTTGCCTTTGGCCAACTAGAAGGCCCTACTGACAGCAACTCGTGATCTGATTGGCTATCACAACTGTCTACCACTGTATGTCCCCTTCACTTACAGTGCATAGACACCAGCATTGTTGATTCTGAAGGCTTTCAGCAGATTTGATACAGCATGACAAAATAAGCTAGCTGAATTCTGATTGGATAAAAACTCCATCCATCCATCCATTTTCTACATTTTATCCTTTTTCTGCGTCGCTGGAGCTTATCTCAGCTGCATTCAGGCGGAAGGCTGCGTACACTATGGACAAGTTGGCACCTCATCGCAGAGCTGGATAAAAACTCTATAAACTAAAAACAACAGCGCTGGAAGGAGCATATTATGACACAAAGAGAATATGAATACTTTTAGATATTTAGGGAAAGTAAATAAAAAAATTACTTCTATTTTAATCATGATCATTGATTTCCGGTTATGTTAGGCCATCAGAGAAGGCCTAGTTGGCCCTGATGGCACACCACTGTATGATGTCCTATATCTCATTAACTCAATGTGTAAGCAATTCAAAAAACAAGTCCATAAGACCACAAGAGGGAGCTATAATCAAATGTGTCACACAGATGCAGACCTACCCTGGGCATGCTTTATAGTTGCACTGTATTTAATATAGCCAAGATTTAGCACCTCATTTATCCAGTCAAGATAGTAAAGACTTAAGAGACCAGGATCGTAAGTTTTACTGCATGTCCAGTCAAAATAAATGGCTGCAGATAAAAAGATAAATTGTTTCAGTGCTCAGGGAAGGTGCCAGGAGGAGGAAATTGCTACACTGGTGCATTGGATTGTAGTTATAATACAGAATAGAAAACTTGACTGAGCATGGAATTTTCTTCTTAACATTGTCATCATCACTGCAACTGTCACTTTATGAGGGAAATGCCATATTTATTAAGTGCAATGTGTAATTACTTTTTTCATTGCACTATGCATTGTGTTACTCTATTTTCATGTGTTCCATTTTTATTGATTTCATTTTAAAATCTTGGGATCTTCACATACTGTATTAGCACAGAACCACATGGTGTCCACCATTTTGCAAATCCTCCGAGTCATTTAGTGGGACACAACACGGTGTAAGCTGTTTGTCGACACATGCTTAGTGTAGAGCAATGATTAAAGACTCATAAACCATATAAACTGATTTTGACCCAGTTAACTCCGCCTATATGATGAAATGTATTCGTTTGTAGATGTTAGTTTGCCGTTAACTGAACACAAAGGTCAACATTTAATGGTGTCAAGTGGCTACGTTTGAACAATGACCAAATGTGCTTTTACAGAAGAAAAATAAACATCTCAATAAAAAAACGGCACCAAAGCTTTGGATTTTGAACAATATTAACAATGATTGGATATCCTGAATGGGTGGTCATATGCACCAAAAAATAATATACAAAATACAGCTCGTACATCTCTGTAACTATGACAGAATAGTTAACAAGGAAGCTGATGTCCTGCACTAACAGAACTACAAAACGGAACTAAAGTATCCTCCCTGCGTTGCCTGGTCAGAATAAATCATGCACCAGCTAGTGCAGTGTTTCTCAAAGTGTGGGGCGCGCCCCACTGGTGGGGAATAGAGACATGACAGGTGGGGCGCAAGGAACGGGAGGAAATTTCACTTTAACTTTTTTTTTTTTTTTTTTTTTTAATTCTTAGATATTTTTTTTACAACCCCATTTTCTATACAAACTGTAAATCACTTTGTGATTCTGTCTGTGATATCCGATATATAAATTAATGTAAATTACTTATTTTTCCTATAGGCTTTACATTTCTAGGTAGGAGCGAAAGTTTGACAGACGCAACAGTAACTAATGGGGGCGGGGCTAAACGGAACAATCTTTCGCGCGGATGGGTAGCAGGCCAATGTGTGGACCACAATTACACAAAATGGATGAATTGGCTTCATATAGAGTTGCATACAGAATTGCTCAATGCAAAAAAGCACACACATTTGCTGAGCAGCTGATTCTCCCCGCTGCAATTGAAAACGTTTTGTTGCATGCAGAAATTTTATTTAATTTTTTCTGCACTCGTTCATTGATTTCATAAACGTAACCCATCATAGTTTGTTTACACATAGCACAAAGCAAAAACAAAACTTTATATGCAGTGTTATTTCATTTTTAATTTTTTTATTTTATTTTATATTTTAATTTTTTTGTCCTGTCCAGCTTCTCAGGCAAATCATATAGTTGATGTAGATGCCCATATCAGCTGTTCACATTTACTTTACAGAAGAGAAGTGTAGGATACTTCTCTTGTTGCCTTATTTAAATTTGACTTTATTAAATTTATTTATATTATCATTTTGTGCAGCCAGGCTGGAACAGCAAGGGATAGAAAGAGAAAAAAAGGAAGACAGAGGGGGAAATTGTGGGGATCAGAGGGGGATTAGACAGTGTTATTTCATTTTAAATTTCAAAAGAGTTTTGTGGCTCCCATTGTTTTCTTTCACTTGTGAAACGGGTCGAAATGGCTCTTTGAGTGGTAAAGGTTGCCGACCCCTGTCGTAGACAAATTAAAATAAAGTTGTTTTGCTTTACAAGTGGACGAAGCTACTGACAGCAATAAAGACTGCCTGTTCATCACATACGTCCGCTTTGTGAATGGCAAGTCACTCTGCGAGGATTTACTGTTTTGCAAATACATAAAAAATTGAGCCACTGCTGATGAGCTGTTCAAGATAAAGGACAGTTTCCTCAAAGAACACGACCTTAAATGGGAAAACTGTGTGGGCTTTTGCTCCGATGGCGCACAGACCATGGCAGGGTCAAGAAAGGGCAGCAGGCTCTAATAAAGAGGGTTGCGCCAAATGCGCATTGGACACACTGCGTCATTCACCGGGAAGCACTCGCATCAAGGCAGCTCAGCCCCGAACTCAATGAGGTGTTAACAGACGTTGTGAGCGCGGTAAATTTTATCAAAACACAAAAAAGTGGCACTTTTAATTTATTTATTATTGAACTTGATGCAAGTTATTTGATTTATTATTGAACTTGATGCAAGTTATTTGATTTATTATTGAACTTGATGCAAGTTATTTGATCTATTATTGAACTTGATGCAAGTTATAACATTTTTATTTGATTTATTATTGAAATTGATGCAAGTAATAACACTTTTGTTTTATTTATTATTGAACTTGATGCAAGTTATTTTATTTATTATTGAACTTGATGCAAGTTATACCACAGCTGCACAGTTATTTTATTTATTATTGAACTCGATTTTATTTTATGTTATTGAGTTGGAATGTATACAACTTGATGTTACTTGATGTTCAATAAATTTGAAAATGTTAAACTTGGCATTAGCGATCTGTTAGGGCGATGGGGGCAGGTGGGGCTTGAAAACTCCCCTTTGTCCAAAGTGGGGGATGTCAAAAAAAGTTTGAGAACCACTGAGCTAGTGTGACCTGCATGTGCAGCGGTGTGTTGGTATTGCTAGCAGCAGATAAAACTTAACGAAAGCGCTTAAAGCAAAGCCCAATTACTTGCATAGGATGGGTAAGTGCAAGTTCAACCATTTGTGGTTCCACAACCATCACTTCAATGCATGTTTGAAGTCGGTGGACGGAAACATATCAAGTGTTTAGGACATGGATGTGGAGCCATTGAAGAGGGAAACGTTTGTAAACATTATCTTTCAGTAAATTGAAAGATAATGTTAAAGTCAAAAATCCGGAAGTAGTCCGTGTCAAAAGACGCTGAAACGCCACAAACACACACAAAAAAAAACAAGGATAAACTTAACCCACCCAAAGAAGTGTTTGGTGGGTAAAATGGCGCCAATTGCTGAAGGAGATCAATAAGCAATGTTTAGTAGCAGCTAAGATAGGCTCCAGCACCCCCCGCCACCCCAAAAAAAGAGACAAGCGGTATAAATGGATGGATGGATAGTAGTGAAATCCTACTATTATATAAAGTAAACACATTAATTTAACTGCTGTAGTAGTGTATTCACAGCATTAAAACTATTAAAAAAAACAATTTTCTTCAATTATTTATATCATTTATTTCAATAATTTCAGGTCAGCTTCTTGTGCCTAATCTTTTCTTCAAGTTTATACAGAAACTGACATTAAACGCTATAAATGTTGTCTGTTTAGTGTTTATGGTTGGATGAGCAAAGCATGGAAGATTTGAGAATGTCATCATGTCATGCTGAAACAAAAAGTAGTCCTTGTTTATTAGCAATATGTTTTCAAAAAAGTCACAAAAACAGGTAAACATGGACAGTAGTCATACATGCTAGATACAAAATGAGCTGGGCAAATGTGAACGTCGCATTATTATTAATGTCACATTAATCACATCCAAATTGTGTTTGAGGCTTGCCAGTCGTAATCGCCTTCTTTCTTTTTAGACATTCCTTCTGTCTGCACTCTCTGTTTTAGTGCAGATAGAGTAGTAGTACTGTAGATGTTTTTATCTGTTTCCTGAATTGACAGCCGCAAAAGCACTGCAAAGGTTAACTATTTAGCTTTAGCACGGATGCTAACAACTCCTTTCACAGACAATATATTGTTGTGCTTTACTCTACCATTGCTGACATTCTGGTTGGCGTTATATGCAAACACTGCACCTTTATGGCAAATCTGAAAAAATGGCTGTAATGATGTTTGCTAATATTTTTTCCAATTAGTTTACAACAGTGAAACTTCTGGTGTATTTAGTTAGTTTGACTGTGAAAGAGCAGTAAATTAATTCTCACACTTACAATTCATTCTGACCCTCTGATTTTCCTTTATATTTTTGTATTTTTCTGTCTAAAAGGATGTATAATGGTCTTAAATTATATTAATTATGGTCTTAAAAAGTCTTAAATGTGACTTGTTGAAACCAGCAAAGACCTTGTTTAAGCATATGGTGCTAACAAAGCACAAAGAAGAAGAACCGTTTCTGGTACTTCCCATTCCTTATTGGACAAGAGTTATGTCGGTGCATGTGTGGTTGTTAATTGTGCTGCCCATTTGGAAAATGACCCAAATAAATTGTATTGTGTTCATCATTTTGTAAAACTCGTAAAACTAAGAATTTAGATTTTTAATTCCATTTATTTCAAAATTTTGGAATTTGAATCGAATATGCTTTATCCCACTTGAAGTGGAAATCAATTCATTCCAAATTTAGAGAAATTCCTTATAGCAAAGTTACAGGAAAAATGTGTCATGTTCCACAAATGTTCTAGCCTAAATAATATAAACAATTTACAAAGACTAGAACTAAGCAGAAATCTCCTCAATTTTGAAGTATTTTTCAAGTTTTTTCCATCATCTTAAAACAGCCATGATTTGTTTTTGTTTTACAACTACAAGATTGGTTACAATGCTATCATGCTAACAATTCACATTCTAGCAAGATAGTGCCAAGTAACAATATCCGTTATTTTTATAATTAGTTTTATACAGCAAACCCTTGTTTATTTCTGTTAATTGGTTCAAATGTCCACAAAGAAGGAATTAATCATTATAAATCAAATATATTCATAGCCAGAGCGTAAAAAGCAATTAACAACCTTCTAAATGTGTTTTTTAACATTAAGAGTGGCCCATACTGTACATGAAACACCCCCACATAGTCACCTTTACACTTGTTTAATGCAATATAATCATGCTGCCTGGGGCTAAGTAGATCAGTGGCCACGATATTGCAATGATGAGAGGCAATGATGAGAGATATAGCACATTTGTCTTGCTTAATAAGTGGCTGGCTAGCTTCTGTAGACAACAGGGACTCGGGAAAGAATCTGGGTGTTATCTTTGACCCAACTCTCTCCTTTGAGTCACACATTAAAAGCGTTACTAAAACGGCCTTCTTTCATCTCCCTAATATCGCTAAAATTCGCTCCATTTTGTCCACTAGCGACGCTGAGATCATTATCCAAGCGTTTGTTACGTCTCGTCTCGATTACTGTAACGTATTATTTTCGGGTCTCCCCATGTCTAGCATTAAAAGATTACAGTTGGTACAAAATGCGGCTGCTAGACTTTCGACAAGAACAGGAAAGTTTGATCATATTACGCCTATACTGGCTCACATGCACTGGCTTCCTGTGCACTTAGGATGTGACTTTAAAGTTTTACTACTTACGTAAAAAATACTACACGGTTTAGCTACAGCCTATCTTGCCGATTGTATTGTATCATACAATCAAGAAAATAAGTATTTGAACACCCTGCTATTTTGCAAGTTCTCCCACTTATAAATCATGGAGGGGTCTGAAATTTTCACGGTAGGTGCATGTCCACTGTATGAGAGATAACTTAAAAAGAAAAATCCAGAAATGACAATCAATGATTTTTTTAACAATTTATTCATGTGATACAGCTGAAAATAAGTATTTGAACACCTGTCTATCAGCTACTATTCTGACCCTCAAAGACCTGTTAGTCAGCCTTTAAAAGTCCTCCTCCACTCCACTGTATTATCCTGAATCAGATGCACATTTGTGAGGTCGTTAGCTGCATAAAGACACTTGTCCACGCCATACAATCAGTAAGACCCAAACATTCAGCATGGCTAAGAGCAAAGAGCTGTCCAAAGACACCAGAGACAAAATTGTACAACTCCACAAGGATGGAAAAGGCAACGATGAAAATGCAAAGCAACTTGGTGAAAAAAGGTCCACTGTTGGAGCAATCATTAGAAAATGGAAGAAGCTAAACATGACGGTCAATCTCAATCGGAGTGGAGCCCCATGCAAGATATCACCTGGTGGGGTCTCAATAATGCTAAGAAATGTGAGGAATCAGCCCAGGACTACACTGCAGGACTTGGTCAAAGACCCGAAAAGAGCTGGGACCACTGTTTCCATGGTCACTGTTGGTAATACACTAAGACGTCATGGTTTGGAATCATGCATGGCACGGAAGGTTCCCCTGCTTAAACCAGCACATGTTGAAGCCCGTCTTAAATTTGCCAATGACCATTTGGATGACCCAGAGGAGTCATGGGAGAAATTTTGTGGACAGATAAGACCAAAATTTACCTTTTTGGTCATAATTCCACTATGCGTGTTTGGAGGAAGAAGAATGATGCGTACCATCCCAAGAACACCATCCCTACTGTGAAGCAAGGGGCTGGTAGCATCATGCTTTGGGGGTGTTTTTCTGCTCATGGGACAGGACGACTGTACTGTAATAAGGAAATGATGACTGCAGCCATGTATTGTGAAATTTTGGCCAAAAACCCCCTTCCCTCAGTCAGATCATTGAAGATGAGTCGTGGCTGGATCTTCCAACATGACAATGACCCAAAGCACACAGCCAGAAAAACCTATCTCCGCTACAATCGGGCGGAAGGCTGTGTACACCCTGGACAAGTCGCCCCCTCATCGCAGGGCCAACACAGATAGACAGATAACATTCACACTAACATTCACACACTAAGGCCAATTTAGTGTTGCCAATCAACCTATCCCCAGGTGCATGTCTTTGGAAGTGGGAGGAAGCCGGAGTACCCGGAGGGAACCCACGCATTCACGGGGAGGACATGCAAACTCCACACGGAAAGATCCCGAGCCCGGGATTGAACCCCAGACTACTCAGGACCTTCGTATTGTGAGGCAGACGCACTAACCCCTCTACCACCGCAATGATATCATCTATAAAAATTGTCGCGAACAAATTCATTTGTCAATAGTTGGGACGTCATCGCTAATGTTTTTGCAAGGGGATGTAAGTCAGCGCAGCCACTCGGATAACACTGCCGGTGAAAATATGTAAAGTGTGGGAACATATCCTCTTATTTTTGCTAAAACATGAATACCTTGCTCATTTTGCAATGCAGATATTGATTTTATGACACCACATCTGTGATACGGGAACATTTAAAAGGGGCACTACAACAAAAGTTAATCGCACACACACGCACGACACACGAAATATAAAGGCACCAATGCACCAATATCAAAACATTAAACATATAATTTATAAGATAGCTAAAATGTTAAGAATTAATCAATGATACAATTCTATACATTAAGTTTTTTAGATTGCTGAAAATGCCAGGAGTTAATAAATAATCAATAATGTACCAGTGTGCAGCTTTATGAACACATCACAAAAGACTGCTTTTAAATAGACAAAAAAAAATGTAATAGCCGAATGAGCAGCATAGTTAAAGAATAGATAAATATTTATCAATTAATTGGTCATCTTTTTTGTTCGTATACACATGCCTAAAAATATCAATGGCTGAATCAGAGCCACTGAATGTGTACGTTCTAGAATGGGATTAGTCGACTAATAGTTAAGAAAGTCGATGACTTAGATCATTGTTTGTCAATCACTGTGCCGCGGCACGCGAGTGTACTGTGAGATACAGCCTGGTGTGCCGTGGGAGATTATGTAATTTCACCTAATTGGGTGAAAAATAATTTTTGCAAACCAGTATTTAGAATCTGGAAATAAAGTACCATTGTTGAGTGTCTGTGCTGTCTAGAGCGCGGCAGAGTAACCGTGTATACTCTTCCATATCAGTAGGTGGCAGCAGGTAGCTAATTGCTTTGTGGATGTGTGGAACATGGTTTGTTGTCGTGATCACAATGTGCAGACAAGAGCAGGAGGCAGCGTGCAGGTAAAAAGGTGTCCAACGCTTAAACCAAAAATAAACGAAAGGCGTGCGCCGCTAAGAAAAGGCATTGAAACGTAGCGATGGCTATGCAAAACCCAACTAAAACTGAACTGGCTGCAAAGTAAACAAAAACAAAATGCTGGACGACAGCAAAGGCTTACAGCTTGTGGAGCAGCAGACGGCGTCCACAAAGTAGATCCGTACATGACATGACAATCAACAACAAAATAGGAACGCAAGACAAGAACCAAAACACTACACACAGGAAAACAGCAAAAAACTCAAAAATAAGTCATGGCGTGTTGTTGTGACAGTGCACCTACTTTGAGACAAGAGCTTTGTTGATGCATGATGGTTATGGTTTGAATTTATATCCAACAATTGCAAAAACAACTTGCTACTATCAATATCGGCTGCTGAGTTTCATTTTTTAATGTTTTCTGCTAGTGGTGTGCTTCGGGATTTCTTCAATGAAGAAAATGTGCCTTGGCTCAAAAAGGTTGAAAAACACTGACTTAGACGACTATCAAAATAGTCGTTAGTTGCAGCCCTAATGTATCAATCAATCAATCAATCAATGTTTATTTATATAGCCCCAAATCACAAATGTCTCCAAGGACTGCACAAATCATTACGACTACAACATCCTCGGAAGAACCCACAAAAGGGCAAGGAAAACTCACACCCAGTGGGCAGGGAGAATTCACATTCAGTGGGACGCCAGTGACAATGCTGACTATGAGAAACCTTGGAGAGGACCTCAGATGTGGGCAACCCCCCCCCCTCTAGGGGACCGAAACCAATGGATGTCGAGCGGGTCTAACATGATACTGTGAAAGTTCAATCCATAGTGGCTCCAAGACAGCAGTGAGAGTCCCGTCCACAGGAAACCATCTCAAGCGGATCAGCAGCGTAGAGATGTCCCCAACCGATACAGGCGAGCGGTCCATCCTGGGTCCCGACGAGCGGTCCATCCTGGGTCTCGACTCTGGACAGTCAGTACTTCATCCATGGTCATCGGACCGGACCCCCTCCACAAGGGAGGGGGGGACATAGGAGAAAGAAAAGAAGCGGCAGATCAACTGGTCTAAAAAGGAGGTCTATTTAAAGGCTAGAGTATACAGATGAGTTTTAAGATGAGACTTAAATGCTTCTACTGAGGTAGCATCTCGAACTGTTACCGGGAGGGCATTCCAGAGTACTGGAGCCCGAACGGAAAACGCTCTATAGCCCGCAGACTTTTTTTGAGCTCTAGGAATCACTAATAAGCCGGAGTCTTTTGAACGCAGATTTCTTGCCGGGACATACGGTACAATACAATCGGCAAGATAGGCTGGAGCTAGACCGTGTAGTATTTTATACGTAAGTAGTAAAACCTTAAAGTCACATCTTAAATGCACAGGAAGCCAGTGCAGGTGAGCCAGTACAGGCGTAATATGATCAAATTTTCTTGTTCTTGTCAAAAGTCTAGCAGCCGCATTTTGTACCAACTGTAATCTTTTAATGCTAGACATGGGGAGACCCGAAAATAATACGTTACAGTAATCGAGACGAGACGTAACAAACGCATGGATAATGATCTCGGCGTCTTTAGTGGACAAAATGGAGCGAATTTTAGCGATATTACGGAGATGAAAGAAGGCCGTTTTAGTAACGCTTTTAATGTGTGACTCAAAGGAGAGAGTTGGGTCGAAGATAATACCCAGATTTTTTACAGAGTCACCTTGTTTTATTATTTGGTTGTCAAATGTTAAAGTTGTATTATTAAATAGAGGTCGGTGTCTAGCAGGACCGATAATCAGCATTTCCGTTTTTTTGGCATTAAGTTGCAAAAAGTTAGCGGACATCCATTGTTTAATTTCATTAAGACACGCTTCCAACTGACTACAGTCCGGCGTGTTGGTCAGCTTTAGGGGCATGTAAAGTTGGGTGTCATCAGCATAACAGTGAAAGCTAATACCGTATTTGCGTATGACGTCACCTAGCGGCAGCATGTAGATGCTGAAGAGTACAGGGCCAAGGACCGAACCCTGGGGAACTCCACACGTTACCTTAACATAGTCCGAGGTCACACTGTTATAGGAGACGCACTGCATCCTATCAGTAAGATAAGAGTTAAACCATGACAGGGCTGAGTCTGACTTACCAATTCGTATTTTGATACGCTCTAATAAAATATTATGATCGACGGTATCGAAAGCAGCGCTAAGATCGAGGAGCAGCAACATAGATGACGCATCAGAGTCCATCGTTAGCAATAGATCATTGGTCAGTTTTGCGAGGGCTGTCTCAGTCGAGTGATTTGCCCTGAAACCGGATTGAAAGGTTTCACATAGATTGTTAAACGCTAAGTGCTCATTTAGCTGCTCTGCAACAATTTTTTCGAGGATTTTCGAAATAAAGGGAAGGTGAGACACCGGTCGGTAGTTTACCATGAGGTCAGGATCGAGGTTAGGTCTTTTAAGGAGAGGATGAATAACCGCTTTTTTGAATGCAACGGGAACAGTGCCCGAGGAAAGTGATAAGTTTATAATATTTAGCACTGATGGACCTAATAATACAAAAAGCTCCTTGATAAGTTTCCCAGGAAGTGGGTCAAGTAAACATGTTGTTTGTTTTATTCCATTTACACGTTGTAACAATCCTTCTAATGTTATTTCATCAAAACGAGATAAACTATTTTGGATATTTGCAGTATCCGCCGTATATACAATCATATCTGTGTTACTATAACCCCGTTGTAGCTGGGACGCATTGTCTTTGATCTCCTTTCTAATAAGATCAATTTTCTTATTAAAGAACTTCATAAAGTCATCTGCCGAATGGGTGGAGCTACTGGAAGGAGTCCCTTGTTGGGTTAGCGATGCTACTGTACTAAACAAAAATTTTGGATCGTTTTTATTAATGCGGATGAGATTTGAGTAATAATTAGTTTTAGCTAAGGTAAGCATGCGTTTATAAGTTATTAAACTATCACTCCATGCTTGATGGTGCACCTCAAGTTTAGTCGTGCGCCATTTGCGTTCCAGCTTTCTACATAATAATTTCTGAGCTCTAGTTTCTTCAGTAAACCATGGCGTACGCCTTTTTGGAGCCTTTTTTAACTTCAGCGGTGCTATACTATCAATGGTTTCGCGCAGGGCGTTGTTAAAGTTGTTAGTGAGGTTATCAATAGAGCCCACATACTTTGGGAACGGTGCCATTACCGAGGGCAGTAGGTCCGCAAGAGTCGTCGTTGTGGCAGCATTAATGTTGCGGCTGCTATAGCAGTTATTATTATTATTAGCTTGCCGAACATGAGTCTGAACTTCGAATTTTATAAGGTAATGATCGGACATTACTTTAGTATACGGGAGTATCATAACTTTGGAGACGGTGATACCTCCGACAAGCACTAGGTCTATCGTATTACCGCTGCGATGCGTCGGTTCATTTATTATTTGTGTAAGACCACAGCTATCAATTATAGTCTGGAGCGCCACGCACGGTGGGTCCAATGGGGTATTCATATGGATATTAAAGTCCCCCATTATAATTATATTATCGGCGTGCGTCACTAGATCAGCAACAAACTCTGAGAATTCACTAATAAAGTCCGAATAGGGCCCTGGGGGGCGGTAGATAACGGCCAGGCGCAGAAGCAGAGGTGTGGCAGACTTCATAGAAAGCACCTCAAACGATTTATATTTATTATTTAAGTTAGGACTAAAGTTAAAGTTTTCGTTGTATATTAGTGCGACACCCCCTCCCCTTTTGAGGTGACGGGCAATATGCGCATTCGTATAGTTAGGAGGGGATGCCTCATTTATCGCAAAAAAGTCGTCTGGTTTAAGCCAGGTTTCGCTAAGACCGATGACGTTAAGGTTGTTGTCTCTAATGACCTCATTGACTAATAACGTTTTGGGAGACAAAGATCTGATGTTTAGAAAGCCCATATTATAGGTAGTGGGCTGTTTTAAGGAGTTGTTGATAAAATTATCCGTAGTAGCAATATTAATAATGTTGCGTTTATTATGCGCAGTGTACTTAAAATAATTACGACCATATCTAGGAATTGATATGACGGGAATTTTCAGATTGTCTACTTGGCGCTGCGATAAACTGAACGCATCATAATTTGCCACCTTACTAATCAAAGTATAATTTAAATGTTACCATTTATATGAATAAAACACAAAAGCCTTTCTTTTTGTCAAAATGGCTCTTGTGGTAATAAAAAAAAAACTGAACTACTGCGTACTGATATACAAGATGCTGATGAACAACATTTTTTGTTGTTGATTTTTCAATATACAATGTGAGTTGTGGGTACCAACATGTTAATTTTCTGGCAAAACAAGTGTATCCCTTTCGTTTGGGTTGAAACAGATTATTGAAACAAAAGTTACAAAAATTAGTAGCTCTCTGCAATTGTATTTTGTAAAAGCAGCTTTCAAAAGAGAAAAGGTTTAAGACTCCTGGTGTAAGGCTTGGTTCTGGAAAACACCAAGCCATATTTTTGCAGCATGTGTGGTATCTATGTCACACAGCTCTAGATCCAGAAGCAAGATCACATTATAATATCCACCTATAAATAGTGCTGCTGCTGCTGCCGCTGCTGCTTCTAGGTCAGACTCAGCCGTACATTTTTTTCAGCTTTCCTAAATGACCCGTATACTGATGGTCATCAAGAAGGTGTGTGAGGAGTAAATGATGCGCAGCATTTTCAATGATCTAACCATAAACACCAGCTTGGATTGTGATTGGTGTCATTTTCAAATTCGCAGTCTGTCCTTTATGGCATAACATTGTCCTGAAGACACCTCTACATGAGGAAATGTCAACCAATAAATACTATTGGGTGCTATACTGTCTGTTGGGTAACGACATAGTACTAAATTATAACACAAGCTATATACATTAGGACGTTCCATATGTTTTTCGTGCACTAACAAGGGTATAATATTATTTTTCTGAGCGTGTATTACTACTTATGTAAATACATGCCACGGTCGGACACTGTAAAAGAATCAAATATAGGTGTAGCAACTGATAAAGAGTTAGATTTGACACGCCTCTTCTCGGCGCACATGATAATCCACATGAAAAGAATTGAATGGGCTGCCAGTCAAGTCTTACACGACCATATGGCACGGGACTGTAGCGGCGCTTGGGCCGTTGTCTACTCCATTGTTTGGTGTCAAAGGGGGGCCGGGGGATGGGGTGTAAATACACCAGAACACGTTCTTTCAAAAACACACACTCTCCAGTGAATACGAGCACAAAGGCACATAGCCATGTCTTTAACAGTTCGATCTCCCACATGGAAATATTCATCAATGCAAGCCTTGATCAATAGAAGTAAGCAGTAGATTAAAAATAACATGCAAAACAACCATGTGAAATATTCTCAAATAACAGGAAATGGGAAACAGAACAGTTGATTACTTGGTTTATATTTAGTTGTACTCATAGTATACAATATGTTATACAATCCATTGTGGAATGAACAGGGTGTGTGTAAGTGTTTGCTGTACATCAAATCTACAATAGTACTACAGCTTTCTATCCATCCATTAATTTTTTTACAGCGTGTCCTTTTTGGGGCCGCAGGTGGTGCTGGGGGTTATCTCAGCTGCACTCGGGCAGAAGGTGGGGTACAACCTGGACAAGTCGCCAGCTCATCGCAGGGCGAAAACCTTAAAAAGTGTAAAGGATCATATTTTGTCATTAAATTGCCTGTACTTTCTTTTAGTACATGGTGTGTAAACAACCTTCGATGATGAATAAAAAATGTCTCGAGTCTACTGAATGCATGCAGATTGAGAGGCAAATATTGTTAAGAAAGTATAGGTGGTTGAAATATACTGGTTTTAATGTACAGTACTGTCGGAATGCTCAAAAAAATTATTCATATCTGAATAACGATTTGTATGTATTATGTAAATCGATTCAGTTGTTATTTTTCAAGCAAATTCTTAGAGTAAGTTTTTAGGCCATCTACAGTGCATTCGGAAAGTGTCCACAGCGCTTCTCTTTTTCAACATTTTGTTATTATACAGCACTTATTCCAAATTTTAATACGCTAGATTTTGTCCGTAAAATTCTACTATGTTAAAAGTTTTTTTTTTTTTTGTGCAAATGTATTAAAAAAAATAAATAGAAATAAAAAACACAGGTACATAAGTATTCACAGCCTTTGCTCAATACCGAAGCATATTTTGTGTTGTATTTTGAAAACAAAAATGTATCTATTAAATTATAGAATAAGGCTGTATGCCTCACAATATAAAGGTCCTGAATTCAATCCCGGGCTCGGGATCTTTCTGTGTGGAGTTTGCATGTTCTCCCTGTGACTGCATGTCAGTTGCTACAGAGCTCCAAACTTCATCTGATCTTCCAATTAGCCCACGTACAGTACGCAGAGAACTTCATGGTAAAGGTTTCCATGAACGAGCAGCTATATCTAAGCCATTCATCACCAAGTCCAATGCAAAGCGTCAGATGCAGTGGTGTAAAGCACGTTGCCACTGGACTCTACAGCAGTGGAGACGCCTTCTCTGAACTGATGAGTTACGCTTTTCCATCTGGCAATCTGATGGACCAGTCTGGGTTTGGGGGTTGCAAGGAGAATGCTGCATTTTTGACTGCATTGTGCCGAGTGTGAAATTTGGTGGAGGAGGAATTATGGTGTGGGTTTGATTTTCAGGAGTTGGGCTTGGCCCCTTAGTTCTAGTGAAATGAACTTTTAATTCTCCAGGATACCAAAACATTTTGGACAATTCCATGGGATGGCACATCAAGTTCGTAAAAGCAGGTGGCTAAATACGTTTGGCAATATAGTGTATGTCTGTTTTTGTATGCTAATATGATTTAATCTTAGACAATTTTTTGGTCAAAATATTGCCCCGGTTTTGATATACTATCATATGTTAATGTACGGGGAAACATTTCTGAATAAACTATACCTTTTGACTGTATCATTGCGTTAAACTGAGTGCCCAAACACAGAATCCCACCTGTTGGTGATTTAGTCTGTGTACAGGAGGAAAATAATCCACCATGGAAAGAAGATAAGAAACTAAACTACAATCTGCTGAATTCAAGAAAGAACACAAAATACAAAGGTGGCATCAACTTGGCTCTGCACTCTCCACCTCCGTCTTTGCAATTCATTTCTTCATTTTGTTTTGGTCATTTTTATGTAT